>NC_056741.1:734435518-734563018 GCF_019279795.1 Protopterus annectens | reverse complement strand
TTTAGTAATGGGCTGTCTTATGTCTCAAGCAGTGCTTTGCTCTAACTTGTCAGCTAAGTGGCCTTATCCTGTACATGTGATGCTGATGGGTCTCCTGATCTTCTTTTCCTCTTCCCTCTTTCTAACATGCTGATGGCTACAGTGATCCAAGCCCTGTAACATGGATACTTAACATAGGAACAATTAGAGCAACACTGAACAGCTGATGATAGTCAGCTGGAGTGGCACATGAAGGGAGAAAAAAAGACGTATTTTAACATTGTCTTAGCATGTTGTCTCCTCCACATAAAATGGAATGAATCTTCAGCCATTTTACACTTTCTAGTCCTTAAATTTATGGTAAAGTTGTGAAAGTCACTACCACCTTCCTATCAACACTGAAGAGATGTTTGCATCGACAACCTCTGGATTGTACATCTAACATACTTCTTCCAAGCACCCCTTAATTCTTTTAATGCTGATAGGTTACTCCTATTTAAATGCATACTGGTTAATAACGTGGAATTTTCTATTAGGCCACTCCCTGCTTTTAGGAGAGGCACACAGTGGAAAGAGGAGTACAGATTCAAGGGTTTTCAAAGTGGTTTACATTACCTATGACACAAAAAAGAGAGTTTCATGAGGAGCCAATTTGGAGGCCCGGTGAAAGTATTACTCATAGTCTTGTTCTCTATTACAAACCTCAGCTCATCTTGCTATCTCTGCAAAATAAAAGTACATTGGCATTCCCAGTTTTTCATGCCTACAAATACTAGTGGTCTCATAGATACATAGATGTGTACTAGCCTACTGGCCCTGAAGCCTTTACAAGCCTAGCCCATAGAAGTGCCCTACCATCGTGTCACCCAACGTTAGTTACCAGTGCCTCTATCAAGTAGAGCCACTGGAGTCATCCCGGGGTGAACTTTCCATCCACTCATTCCTCTTGAAGAGGGCCAGTGAGGTGCTCTGCTTGACATGTATGGGATTTCTATTCCATAGCATGGGCAGTCTCTAGGTTATGAACCTGTCTTTTCAGCATGTTCTGTTGATTGAGGTACTGAGGTTGAGGTCTCTGGAGCTTGTGATGCAGAGGGATTGGGATTTCTTTAGATGCAGCATTTCTAACAGAGCTGGTCATATACATTCCTTTGTTACAGGCAACAGGTCACATGTTGACTATTTGTTTATTCTTCTCCTTTATAATTAATGCTGTGCAGGAACTCTGTGTTCAACATTTACAGTCAGCAGTTGTGGATTAAGTATACCTTGGGCCCTGGGCAATTTTCAAATCACGAGCCCTTCCCCACACATATTTTTTCAGGACTATACTCAAATGTACATGCGGTTTTGGATTTACCTTCCTAATTGTTCTAAATGAATACTTATCTATAAGATAATTTTAAATTACGTTTACTATTTAATAAAGCAAAATGTACTTTCTGGTTTTAATTTGAGTAGCCTTTAACATTTTTTCCAACAAGAAGTATAACAAATGTTACTAACCAGTAATAACAAAATTAACCATTTCAGAACATTTAACCAATAAAAGACCACGTGCACTGCTATTATCAGCCACTAGTGTTTGTACCTAATAGGTATAACCACTTTATCGACTATGTAGATCTCATATGTATGCTTGTGATAAAATGGCCACTTTAAAGTATTCCAGTTTGCACTGTGTAAGTACACACTAGTCCTGAAAAGCCAAACTAATGAGTGTTTAACTTGGTCATCACAGTAGGGTAGTAATTTTTATCCCCAGACATCTTCTCCTCCCACCCAGCAATTAAAGTCACATTATGGAGCTCATAAACAAGGACATAGGCAGTCTTTAAAACCTGGGCATAGGCAATCTTGAAAAACTGGACCTGAGCCAATTTGGGTTTTTTAAGGGCATATCCTACATCTTGAACCTGGTGGACTTTTTGAACAAGTCACTAAAGCATGAGACTCAGATAAATAGGTTTACAAAGCATACCAGACTTGACTAAACCCTTGAGTGCTATTCCACACTCAGGCTTCATTGGTAAGCAAATCCAATCAAATGTGAACCCCAATGTTACCAGCTAGATAGCAAACAGGCTCACCCACAGAACCCACTCTGTTAGTGTTGTAGGCTACTCTCAACTTAAAAAGTTGTGACTAATGATTTACCCCAGGCATTAATCCTGATACCAAAATTGTTGTATCTACTTCCTTAATGTTAAAACAGACACTATAGTCCTGTGACTGATGAAGTTTGCTGATGGCTGCAAATCTGAAGTTGTCAAAATATCCTAGATGACCTACTCTTTATCCACAAGGGCCAGATGTCTGACTCTAATAAAATAAATCAATAATGACCTCACAATAATATATTTCAGCTCTGTTTCACATAAACATATAGCTGCTTCCCAATGCCCACAGTAAAATACTCATCCTGCAAATATGTCTACTACCCATATCTGGCTGTCTGACAGGATTAAAGAAAAAAAGGTTACACCATGCTACTGCCACTGCTGCTATTTTGCACAACATCCATCCCTTTATCATGGGCTTTCTATTCCTTGCCCTCCTTCGAGTTAGAATGGCAAGAAGCAAAAAGATGTAAACAAATAAACAGCCCATGGTGCCCCTGTTCAATGCAGCCATGGTGCCCTTCTCCTGTACTGGTCATGCACCCCCTTTGAGAAGTCAGGCTGTCAGTCCTGGGTAACTGTCTGAATTACTCCTATCATAATATGCCACTGCAGTAAGTCAGTAAGAGGCAAGTGGAAGTTGCATCCCAAGTAGCCAACCGTTTGTCTGTTTAAAATGTTTTATTCAAACATCTACTGCTGTATGCCCTTCTGAAAACATTTGTGACTTCTTTGGACTTTCACAACTGATAGCATTAGTATCAAACTCTAAGAAAAAAGATTAAACTGATAATCTTTATATATTCTACTACACTGATACTGCCACAATAATCCCAGTTTGTTCAGCCACTTTCACTGATGACAGATCTTCATATATTTCTCTCTGAGATCTCTCTGAGATCGTAGCACTATTTTTATCTGACAAGAACAAAATGACTTATATTTTTAGAAACATGTAAGTGGAACCATGAAAAACCATTCACCTTTGCCTTTGGCCTATGGCACAGCTGCAGACCATGTTATCTGAGTAAGATGCACTCTAGAGATGAAACTTAGGAAATCGGTTTACCTGCGGACTGGATTTGTTTCTCTACGCATTCAGCTAAATTCTGTCATAATTCTTAAGGATAATGAGTGCTACTTACTTTTACATTTTAAAGCAAATGTACAGTCTAACTGTGCACAGTTTTATAAACATTTTGCCCCTGTAGGATTAGCATTCAAATGTATCTTGTTGGTGCCATTCGTTCTAGCTTCATGTAAAACAGCTTAAAGCTCCACTCACACAGTTCCTCCCACAGCATGCATCTATGAAAACTCTGAGGCTATCTTAAAATGTCACATGACATAAGGTAAAGATGTGTTGCAAACCTCAGTAGGCCATGATTTACAAAAATAAAGAACTCAGAGCATTGCAGTGCCAGTTAGGCATCTGTTCATCCTACTTATTTTGTACAATGACATTTTTTGGGGAGAGCTGGTGATTTCATTCTTTATTCTGTCTGGCAATCCTATGAATTCTGTATGTATACACCAAATCTTCTTAATCTTTTTTTCTGCAAAGAACAGAGGAGAAAATCAGCAGCACACAGCTTAAGAGAGGTTTAGAATAAACAAATCTGCTAAATCTTCTTCAGTCAAATGATTTTCAGCACAGCGCAGCACAACTTCTGTCCTTATAAAGATTGCTATTCATTTACACAAGGCTCTTTAGTGCAAACATTTAATGGGTCCAGCATTCCATGGTTAAAGTAATGCCCAAATATTACTGAGTTTAAATTATTCCTGGTATAAGCCACTAATCTCCAAGACAGTTCACAAATCCATCCGCAAATGATCATCAACAGAAAAAAAGCTAAAAGAATTCTCATCACTTACACACTGGGGACAAGGAACTGGAAGTTTCCACATTAACATAACAACTCATTTGCTCTTTGCTAGTTATATTAATATTAGTGATGCAGTAACTAAATATGCATTTGTTTGCACACTTGCTCGTTCTGACACATCTACACCAGAAGAGTTTGTCACACTGCCAATAGACATGAAACTGCTGTAGAATGTCAAAAAATCCTGCAAGGAATCATACCTCTAATTAAATAATTAATATACTCCGAACAGCTAACTAAACTCATCCCTGTATGCTGCTACTGAATGGATTAAAAGCTAGTACAAAGATCCGGCATATTTTTAAGTGTCCCAATATTTGCAGTAACAGGATGCCACTGGCATCTTACACTGTCACTATCAGGGAACTACTTCTGCTGTAAACTGAGTGGGTAATTCTATGCCACAGTGTAAGGTTCATTGTTAGCATTCAATATTCTTACTAGTATTGGTCCTTAAAACTACAACAAGAACTGTTATTCTTAAACTACAAAGGACAGGCATGGAAATGCAACATAAAAGACAATGACAACAATTACAACAAGGTACTGCACAACATGGCGGGAGAGCATGACATGAGAAGCTCCCCTAACATAAAGCTTTAGTTCATTTTGGTTGTTGTTGTTGTGTCTTTCGGCTTTTCCCGGTTAGGGGTCGCCACAGCGGAACTCCGGTCCGCTAATGATTGGCAGTTGATTAATCAACACAATAAATCACAATGAAAGTCCATAAAAAACCTTTGATCAAAATGTCAGCATAAAGTTGTTTTACATAATTATCAAACACCATTAGAGCCTTCACAGCCAATGAATCATCTGGCAACAGGTTGTGAAAGCTATAATGCAACCCATTTTGTTTGCATTCCCCTTAATATCAGAGGGAACTGAACTATGTAATGTACAAATGGCTGTCTTATTGTCTGAAGTAGGTTCACAGGTATATACTAGCTACCATTGGGCCCTTAAAAACCTAGCCATGCCATCCAAATGTGCCCCACAAATTTGATCTATACTTGATTTATACGGTGTGATTTAATAACTTACTAAGATGACTAAGCAATCCACTGAAACACCAAGTGGGTTCCTTTTACTGTTTGCATATAGTGAATACCACAATCTGCCTTCATAGTAAATTACGAGACTTGAATGCAAATGCAGATCTGGTACTAAATGTTCACTAAAAAATGTTGCTGGGACCATTTTTATCTACCATTATTATGTCTTCCTTTCCAGTGGAAACTAGTGTTTTAAGTAAATTAGCTAAATGAAGTTTGGCAACAAACCAAGTTGTCCTGGGACATCTTCATGAGGGGTTAGATGGATATTAGAGGGTGTTAAGTGGGTTGGGGAGGTGAAAGGGTTATGTGGAGGTAGGAAGGAATGGGAGGAAATGAGATAAGGGCAGGGAGGGGCTTAAGAGATTTAGACAAGTGTAGCTGGGTAAGCAATCACATTTTGGCATGAACATGTCCAAGACGACCTAGGCATGCTGGGGTCAGGTAGGCCTTGATTGGTATTTGGGGGCACATAGTGGAGGTGAGTAGGTGTTACATAACTTTTGTTTCTTTCGATCAAGTTCAGGATCCACTGGTTAGAGGATGTTAGGTTGGGAGGGGGTTAATTTGTGAGCATGGAGATGGTGAGCGCTTTTTCTTGTTTCATATGCTATTTCTGGCTCACGGTGATACATGGCAGTTGTCTGGAGAAAGACAACGGGGAAGTGGAGGCTATGGGATTCTATGGGTGTTGGGAGTGGTGTATTCTGTGTTGGTTAGTGGTGAGGCTGGCTTAGTGAAATAGTAGTTAGCGTAGTGTAGTGGAATGCATAGCTCCGTATTTTAGTGAATTATATTAATTCATGGCCTTTTGGTGGTAATGCAGGAGTGCTTGTGATGTGCGGTGGCTTATAAGTGAAGTCTGTTGGTATGTGTTCCCCTTTTCTGCTGGTCGGTTGTGTTTCATTAGAGAAGTGGGTGTGGTAGTTCTGTGGTAATGGGAAGTGAAGTGCTCAGTTTGTGCCACTTTTGTGTGCTTTGACTGAATTAGTTAGTAGTTCGCACTGTGCATGAGCAGCGTGGAGCTAACAGGCAGAGCCACGCATTGTCTCCTCACACAAGCACACACACACACACACACACACACACACACACACACACACACACACACACACACACACACACACACACACAAAGAAAAAAAAAGACGTAAATGTTGGGGGATCTACATGTGTAGGTATGACGATTCTCCAGCAAGTCTAACAAACCATCTTCCCTTGTGAGTTGACTGCACATAAGGGGATGTAAGGCACAAAAAAAAAAATTTTCCGGCAAACCCTTATGGCTGCCTACCCAACTACCCAATGGCTTCTCCCAGTCCACTCTGACTTTAGTGATGGGGAATCAATAGGCCAAATATTCATGAGGAGTACAAAGTAGCATAGCAATAATTTGTCTGCAAAACTGCGGTATCGACTCCTGTGATGTTATGCATGATGGAAAGTACACTATTAAGTGAAATGGCATGTTTACGATGTGATGCATGGATGGTGTTTGAGTATGGAGGGAACGAGATGGCTCAAGTTGCATTTCTGAATGGATAAGGCAGTCCTTACTGGTAATATAAAGTTGATTTTCTTAATAAAGTCCATCAAAATTCAGAGATATCCTCATGCTCATTTAACTTAAAACAAATAATGCATTTGTTTTTAATATTTTATGCACATCTAGAAGCAGAGTGATTCACAAGTTGTCCGCTAATATGACTTACCCGATTAACTTCAAAACCACTGAGCAGTTTCATTTTAATTGTTCTCCTTTGTTATAAGCTGAACTATAGGTTTACCTTGTCCAAGCTGGTTTGAGCATTAGCTACTTAATATATTGTTCTTAACTTAGAAATGACTTCAGACTGCAGCATATCTTCAGAAGTTTTTTTTAGTACAAACAGGCAATTAATGAGTTTTCAAAACACCTGGAAAGCACTATAATGCTTGTACTGGATTTACGAGGCAGAGTACATGCCATTCTCACTACTCTCGACTGCCATCATTAGTTGTGTACATTTTAAGATATACACATGAGAGTCATCGGCAGAACTTATTAAAATAGAGTAGCTGGTGTATGTTGTTGGATTCAGCATCAGGGGAGTTCACTGGGTAATGGTGTGTGTGTTTGGGTTCGGACTTGGTGTGATAGAAGGAGTAAATTGGGCAGCAGGTTGGGATTGGCCTGCGAAGCGATACAATGGAGGGCAGTTTCTACAGAGAGCCTTGCTGCTGTGGTGTCGACAGGAGAATGACATTCATTCTCCTTAAATTAAGGAAGTATGGGACAAACCAGTTAAGCCATGCAGTCAACTGGATGGCTTAGTACAATTATACCTCGCGGTGAGTCGTGCAAATCATATCATAATTAATTACCACAGATGCTTTACAATAGGTTTGAATATGATTGGGTGCATAGTTATTGTGCCTGGGGCAGGGTGTTTTACAAGATGGCTGAAAGGCTTTGTCATGCAGTTTCAATTTATATGGTGTGGAAGGGCCAGAGTTTGCTTGGTAATAGTGATTAGGTGAGTATTGACAGACGTTTGAATTTAAGACTTTGTACTTTCATTACGTACAAGCTAAGGCAAAACTTGTTATCCTACCAATTTGCTCAGTTTATCATAGCAATATTTATAAGTGCCTATAATTTTGTGCTTAGGTTACATTATTATTTCTGACTTTGTCCAGATTGCTTGCAATGAGGTGGAGTCGTATGTTGGAATTTCATGGGGTGCTAGACCTGCACTGGTGCCATTTGGCATTTACTACCCTAAATCTTGATGGAGTGTGGGAAACAGGGTCATGTTAGGGTGGCAACCTAATTGTCAGCAAACACTTTGTTTTCCTTCGATGCTACTTACTTCTATTTATGCTACTTTGCGGGGACAGGTTCAGAGATGCATGTTGGATATGGTATTGCGTGCTTGCTGTATGGTATTCTCTTTACTTTTCTATATTGTGGACATTAATGGGGTGGGGGTGTGACACTGCAGGTTATGTTGGGCATTACTGGTATGTATTAAGGGGGTCTCTGATTTAGGATATGCGATGTCCAATCCACCTATTGCATGTCTTTATAATGTGTTTGTGCACAAAGTCTACAATCCTAATTTACGGTGCTACAAACGACATGATAGCCTCAAAAGTGGCACTGACTGAATTCTACCTATCATATTGAACATTATTAATGGAAAGTCAGACACACATTGACAATAGGACTGAGACAAGGCATGTGCCACTTGCTAGAACAGGAATGTCCATTTATTCTCGCCAGCAGAATGAGACTGTACTTAAACACAGTCTCTGTGGTACAGATGGTGATTCAGTGTGCTCATACACAGATGACATTGAGAGTTAGGGTGAGATTAACATATCTTTGGATCATGACTTGAGTAACTATGAAAAAGAAACATTTTTGGTGAGGGTGCAGAGGGTATGGTAGCTCTGCTTCAGTTGTACAATATGTATCAATGGTGTTGTGTTTTGTCATGTCAGTGTGTAAGTTGTATAATCAACATTTCTCTTTG
Organism: Protopterus annectens; assembly: GCF_019279795.1. NCBI lineage: Eukaryota > Metazoa > Chordata > Ceratodontiformes > Protopteridae > Protopterus > Protopterus annectens. The sequence goes on along the minus strand of NC_056741.1, from coordinate 734,554,461 downwards.
CAGCCACTATCTTAAAATTATTTCCTAGCAACTTCTGCCTTCTATTTGCCAATAAATCATCAATCTCCAACTACCACTAGACAATGATACCCAAACAGCCAGGTGCCCCCACCACTCGAAAACCCTTTTTCATTGTGTACTACTTCAGCATTTTCTAAACCTACACATCTACACACCCTGTTTGCAACTTTCTTTCAGTTGATGAATAAAAGTCTCTAAACTCCAAATCCTCTCATTTAAACATTTTAGTAACAATTCTGATTCAATCTAATCCAGCTCTGTCCCATTCTGCTCTGATAAATCAAACCTTTTTCACACTCATGTGAATAATTTCCTCAATGTTTAAAAACTGGCAAACACAAAGGAAATTTAGAAGCTAGAGTAATGCAAGAGAACGTGCATCTATACATGTTGATGCTTAATTTATTTACTTATTCGTTTTATGTACTTATTTGCTAATCAAATGAATGGGCTGGTCAGCTGACCCGTATGCATAACATGAGCTAAGGACAGAGACATATATAAACATAATAAAGAATAACAACAATGTGTGTAAAAAAAGACCAAATAATCAATAACAGCTACATAAAGAATAATAAATAAATGACATATCAATTAATGTTTGTTAATATAGAATAACACTATTTCTGCATTTTAAGCATATTTCTTATAGAACACCATCTGTGTACTATACGCATATATGGAAAGTGTTCTGTGTATTGTATGTAACATATTCAGGACCAACAGCAAAATTAGCTCTGCTCAGTATTATTTTATTTGATTAACAGATTTTGTTTAATCATTTTGTGATGCCATGGCCAGAGAAACTTGGCTTAAAATGACAGACCTGTATTTTTTCTTTCTTTCTTTTCTTAACTCGGACTGTAGCTGCAAAAACTACACTGTGAAATTGCATTGACAAGGTATCTTAGCAGTGAGAGGAGAATTATATCTGTTCTTTTATTTGAAGTGTAGAAGAAAATATGATTGAAATCTGTAACTTTATTTTGCGGTAACTGTGTGATGAAATACAGTTTCTCCGGAAAAGAACTGATTTCTGGCACGAAATTGCATGGGAAGGCAGAGAAATGAATCAAGGAGCAACTAAGCCTACAGCTGTGAAAGGAAACACATTTGAGCATTTCATAAATATATGTGAAATCCTTTACACTCCAACCAGTCATTTCTGGGTGTGAGAAAAACTGAGCTTATTACCTCTGATTTGTATAGGGAAAATGATAATAAGCTGAAACCAGTGTGGAGTTAATCCCGCTGTAAGATGTTCTGATCACATCTATGTACGTGCTGTCTGAATTTGCCTGTAGAGTATTTTAATGCTTAGCACAGTTCATAAATTGAATATTCCTTAAGTTACAGTCAGCTAAGTTACTTAGTTATTATTAGCTAGATTTTTTTCCTTTTAAGTACTCTGTGCACCTGAGTATGTTTTGTTAATCTTTGTGCAAATGTTTTCAGCTATGCACATTTGATTTGTTATCAGTATTTTCTTAACTTATTTTCTAAGTAAAGTTCTTAACTTATTCACTTTTAAGACCTTGTGTCTTGCATGCATTTATGGATTATTTATTATCGGAGGAGAGGGCATTACTTAGCACTGCAGCTTGTATATCAGCATTTAATTGGACAGATCACTCTACAAATTATTATTTTTCTGGCTATAGATCAAGAGTGAGACGGTAAATGATGTGCTTGTCCCTAGCCACATCTAGGGTGGTGACAGGACTATCATGCCAAGAGAAAAGCTGTGGGAATTGGAGAACTCTACCAGACTTCCCTGAAATTGTGTACATAACTGTGTTTGTGTGTGTGTGTGTGTGTGTGTGTGTGTGTGTGTGTGTGTGTGTGTGTGTGTGTGTGTGTGTGTGTGTGCGCGCGCGCGCATGTGTGTGCGTGTGTGTGTGTGTGTGTGTTTCTACGAAAATAACTTGTATGAAAGGGATTTATTGTGGGTAAGGGGAACTGAAGACATTGGCATTCACAGAGAAATACTGGTGAGAAAGAGGTCTGAGTGAAAGGTTAAAGACTCAGCTCAGTAAGTGGTCAGGCTTCTACTACAAGCTCTCGGGTCCCAAGATCTGGTAGAGTACTTTCTTGAAGCCCTCCATCACGAGTCCATCGCATGTACAACAATCCTTTGTCCAAGTGTATGGACTCCCCCAAACCTTGAGTATCAGGATCCTCCTTGGCTGTCTCTCTCAAGCTCTGTAAAGTAGGAACTTAGAGATGAGCCTATCTCAACTTGTTCTTGGTAACCGTTCCTAACTTATACCTTCTGCCAGTGGAGCCTCACATTCTAGCTGAATACTGCCACCTACCTCTCCCCTTGGAGGAGCCCCTTCCAAGGGAATCTCAATAGCTTTCAACTGTTGTGGCTTAGTTCCTGTCTCACTGCTACTTACCAGCACCCCCTCTAAAGTAGCCACATCACCAGCCGCAGATGAAACTGAGAACTATAGCAGGGTCTCTCCCCACTACTGCCATCCCCTCGGGGTTGCCTCCATGTCAGGCTGCACATAACTGCATGCACACAAGGTACTGCATTTTAAGAGTCACTCACTACTAATACATCTGTAGGGATATCCTCATACACACTCCCCTGCTCGCTTTCTTCCCTCCACCCAGTCCAGATAAACTCTGGCCAGAGGTACTTTGAAAAGGTGAACCTCTCAAGGTCATAACTGGAGTGGACTGCCCATGTAAGTACTGCTCCTTTTTGAGCACTGTAGGCTTAACAGTGGTTATGCAGGAGGCTGAGTCCCTCTTAGTAACGGCCTCTTTCCTCTTCATCAAGATTGGATACAGACTGTTGTGGTAGTTTGATACAACAGTTACCTGCCATTGTCATATTACTTGTCCTGCTTGCTGGTTCATGAGAACTTTGCTCCCTACCCTGCCTCAGTGGACTGTGCCCATACATGCCCATTTTGGTTACATTTAAAGCATCTAACCCCAAGACATGGGCATGTAGTAGAAACCATGACTTCCTTTTTTACCTGTGAAACTTGTTGTGATGGCTTAGGCTGCTCCCCATGGAGTCCCTTACATCCATGTATAGGGCTGGTTACTGCCTTCCTATGCAGTTGCAAATCGCTAGCTAGATAAAGGTTCCCTTTCTTTCCACCTTCTCAGCAGTGTTACACTCCTCACCTGCCAACTTGATCCTCATGTTTTCAGACAGAGTGTGGAGAGCTTGTTCGCTCGTCAACAGATCTGCAAGCATTTTATATATGTTGACCTTGCAACCAGTAACCCAGAAAGCAAGTGCTGATTTCTGCAATATATTCAGTTGCACTGCCATCTTCCTTTATTCTTTAAATTCCTTTCTATACTCTTCAGCAATCAGTTTAAAACACACAAGCAAGTATTATTTAACTTTAGCATAACTTAAGTAATCACCATCACTAAGTTTGGAAACTTCAGGCATAGTTTTACTCATGAGCAAATGGGTTAAAAACTTCACTTTTCTTGGTCATCTTGGTGTTGGTTACATACACTTTCAAATGCCATCTTACACTTCTTTATACCGACTCACATGCTGCTGGAAAACGATGGTCATCTCTCATTCATGCTCTTCTTTCCTCCAGTTGCTTTATTATCTCAGCTGCTTCAAGTTTCAGGTGCTTCATCTCCAGTGCCTGTCTCTGTAATTTCATTTGGGTTTTGAGAATGAAATGGATTTCCCTTGCCTGCCTCCTGCATAACCACAGCACATGCTATGCTGTCTACATGGTTAGCAGGCTGTGTTCCAGCTCTGCACAAAGCACCACCCTATATTACCCTGACATACTGGTATGTAGGATTCCGTTAGCTTTACACTCCTTAGTCAGCTGTGACACTGACATTATTGCACAGTTGTCAGAAGAGGTCATTCTGCCTCTTTTTCTGACCTGTTTTAACTAAAACAAAAAAAAACAAAAAACAAAAAAAAAACTGTTATGCAAAACTAAACATCTCTGTATTTACTTTGTAGCTGTGAGATTACATGCAGTTTTGGAGATAAATATGCCTACTGGCTAAATAAGCTTAATTCCAATATCCCGTCTTTGTCACCAAATCTAGAAGGCAGTCTGGCACTGATGGTGTTTCAATCTCACCTCTATTATCCACATGTCACACGAGATATGCTAAGGACAGGGATTGCAAGCCTTGGATCCTATCCATTGCAAACAAGTAGGTCTCATGGCCACTAGAGGAATGGTCTCTTGGGTGACAGGACTGGCACCCAACAGGTTAAACTGGGAAGGACACAAATCAGTTTCACTCATCAATTTACTAAACACAACCTGGCTTCAGGATCATACAGGGAATATGTGTGGATGCCCCGGGTATGGGCTTCCAACAACCACACCCAGATGACGATTACTCACTGACCACATATTGAACTGAGCATTTGGCTTATCACACTAGGTCACTTTCTCACTACTGTCCCTGTGAACACCAATATCTTCCAGTGCTCCCCCTCACACACACATGGGTCTATATCAGAATGCCAAAGTTTTAATACTTCGAATCACTAAAGTTTGAACTTTAGTGATCGAAGTCTTAAAACTTCGAATTCCAATAAAAATATTTTTAAAAGTAAATAAGACAAACGAAAGGGTGTAACTAGGGGTGCAAGCCCCCCTGCACCCCCCACACCCCCTGCTCTTTAAATATACCAACTCCGAGATTGCGCTACAGTGTAGGAAACAGAAATATTCCATTTCCACACTGTAGTGCACTGAAGTGCGATCTCGGAGTTGGTATATTTAAGTAGGGGGTGTGTGGGGGAGGTGCAGCCCCCCACGTGGGGGGTGCAGGAGGGCTTGCCCCCCTACTTACACCCTTTTGTCTTATTTACTTTTAAAAATATTTTTATCAGAATTCAAAGTTTTAAGACTTTGATCACTAAAGTTCAATCTTTAGGGTTGGGAGGGTGGCCTAATTGTTAAGGTGTTTGCCTTACAAACACAAGGTACAGGGTTTGAATCTCACAGGAGATAATTGGCTAGGCTTAAAATGGCTTGCAAGGGCAGTTAGCCTAGTAGTAACCTATGAACTATGAACCTATGAACTTTAGTGATTCAAGGTATTAAAACTTCGGCATTCTGATATAGGCCCCAGACACACACAATTACCAAAGAAGACTGGTAGAATTTTATGGGTCTATATTACCAAATCGAAAAACCCTTTACACGAATACCTAAACATCGACACCTATAACGCAAACCACGAAAATCCCGAATGCACTAAACAGCGAAAAATAAAATAACGAACTGTCATAGTCGGCCAACCTCACCACCCGCAACATACTACCTACCCAAACAAAATAAATAAACCACATAATACACTAACTAAACCCTACTTCTAACCTAAAGTAAAGCACCAAAACCTTACTTCTAACCCTACACTAAACCTCACATACACAACTAACTATGCACTATCCTTAACCCCTCCCTAACCCTAAGATCCGTAACTACCGCACACGTCCCCTACAGGCATACACCCAAAAAAATAAATAATACACATATATACATTTAACAAAACCCTACTTCCAACACTACACTAAACCCCACATACACAACTATCTATGCACTATCCTTAACCCCTCCCTAACCCTAAGATCCGTTACTACCGCACACTTCCCCTACAGACATACACCCAAAGAAAATAAATAATACACATACATACAGTTAAATAAATCCCTACTTCTAACACTACACTAAATCTTACATACATTACCTATCTATTCACTTACTTTAACCCACATCCTAATCCTAAAGTCCTATCTATCGCACACTTACCTTACGGAGCTATACCACAGACGGGCCAACCATTACACTTCGACATTTCAATTTTCGCTATTTTGGACGTTTGTCGTTTCCGTCTTTCATGTCGTTCTTTTCGTATTCGTGATTACGGTCTTTCAATCTGGTAATAGGAACCCAAATTTTCTAATTCATACCAGCTTTTGTCCTAGTAATGCAATAATGCCATCATCCCAGACATAGCTTGGGTAGCACACCAGTTACCATGACACTCCTGATCTATAGCCAAAGAGCAATAATAAACTCAAATGGCAGCATGCACAGAGTTCTGATCAGCAAGCATGCAATCTATTAATTCTTTTGTGAGGAGAAGCATCCTTTACATTTAATGCCTTTTTCAGCAGAATAAAGCATAGGATTCACTAAACTTCTCACTGCTTACTCTGATTGCTTGATGCATTTTGGTCATTTAATGAGATGGCAAAAAAATATGATTTAGAGATGTCTGTAGCTGCACTGACTAAACTTCATTACCGTATGTCTGATCTATGAATCAAACAGTGCACTGACAGACCTGTCCTCACTAGTGCTCTCCACACTCTCACACACACACACACACACACACACACACACACACACACACACACACACACACACACACACACACACATGCACACACACACATGCATGCATGCACACACACACACACACACACACACACACACACACACACACACATACAGAAGCTCACACCCATGGAAGATCATCTTATTTCCTATAATAAAATTTTATTCACCTGATAATCTAAATCACTCAGTTGAGCAACTGGGAGCTGCAGACATTTTCTGAGGATAGCATATGGCTAATTAGGATTAGCCTTGTAACTGGACTGCCACATTAGCATGCAGGTTCATAGGTAGGTACTAGGCTATCTGCCCGAAGGCATTTATAAGCCTAGCCGGAATGTGTTGGCTTTCACCGCCCCCTTAGATTAGTTCCCTGTGTCTCTGTCCAGCAGAGCCATTGAAGTAATCCCTGGGGTAAACTTTCTGTTTCCCATCCACTCATCAAGGTTTCTCTTGAAGAGGGTTAGCGAGGAGCTCTGCCTAATGTAGACTGGAATCTTGTTCCAGAGCATGGGAAGTCTCTGGGACAGGAATTTATCCCTCCAGCACGTCCTATTTATTGTTGTGGTGAGGTTTAGATCCCTGGAGCATGTGGCTCGAGGGGATATGTTTTCTTTAGGTGGAGCATGTCCATCAGTTCTGGGTTGGATATGGCCTTGTATGTCAGGCAGAGATAACCTGTGAGTAGGCGGTATGCAACTGAGTACAGCTGGAGTTTCTTCAGTCGAGCTGCATAGGTCATCTGCTTGAGGCCAATGATCCTCTTGGTGAGGTACTTCTGTGGTCCTTCCAGTTGTTGCAGGTGTCTTGTAAGGTACATCCCAAATGGGGCATTGTAGTCTATGATGGGTCTGATGAGTGATGCATAGAGGGGCCCAATGACCTCTTTCGATCTGGATGCAAACCCTTTTGTGATGAGGTGGGCCACATAGAAGGATTTTCTAACCACTTTGGCAATGTGATTATCAAAGGAGAGGTTACTATCTACTTGGGTCCCCAGATCCCTTATTACGTCTTCCGTATTTAGGGGGCTGCCACCTATGTGGTAGTTTATGGGTTCTTTGTTTTTTCCAAAGGGGATGACTATGCACTTTTTGGCATTTAACTTGATGCCATGGTTTTGACACCAGGTATCTGTCTCAGTGAGACCCTTTTGGAGGATGTCTGTGTCAGCTGGAGAGTCAATTATAGCCCCTAGTTTGCAGTCATCTGCGAACTTGGTCAGTCATAGTCCTCCTGAGCTTGTCTATACCTCTGAGAAGTACATGCCAAGCAGGAGGGGTCCTGGAACTGAGCCCTGAGGAATGCCACTTGTAAAAGGTTTAGAGTCAGACCTAGCTCCCATAACACTTACCATGTGGGTTCTGTCCATGAGCCAGTTGGCAACCCATCTTGTGACGCAGGGGTTTATGTTCAGGCTGGTGAAGTGTCTATAACACCTGAGTGGGGAATGATGTCGAATGCCTTTGCAAGGTCTAGGTAGGCTGTGTGGACCACCTTTCCCTCATCTATAGCCTTGGTAACTGTCTCAAAGAAGTTCACCAGGTTTAGGAGACATGATCTGCCCTTAAAAAAGCCAAACTGGGTAGGGTCCAGCGTTTGGAGGTTTCCAATGTCTCTGTTAATGAGATCCATGATGATGCACTCCATAGCTTTGCAGACCAAGCTAGTCAGGCTTATAGGGCGATAATTCCAGGGTCCATTGTGGCTCCATCTTTGTGGACTGGAATAACTGTTGTTGTGCGCCACTCTGTGGGCACATAGCCTTGGACAGGCTGAGTTTAAACAGTGTGTTTAGGTGAGGGGTTAGTTCATCTTTGAGCTCATGTAGGACGTAGCCTGGGACACCGTCCGGTCCCATTGATGCTGTTTTTGGCTTTGGAGAGGGCTATTTTAACCTGAGTGTGATTTCAGGGACTCTACATTCTTCTGGTATAGTTATAGGCCTTTTGGGGGTGAAGTTTGCACTGAACCTGTCTGCCAGGATGTTGGCTATATCGGTCGGTTCAGTGTATTTTGAGCCATTCTGCGCTAACTCCGAGCAGATCTGAGAATTGCCACTTAGATTCTTGACATAGCTAAAGAATGCCTTGTGGTTATCTTTGGAGTCCACGGCAATTTTTCTTTCGAAGCTAGCCTTGGATGACTTTATGAGGGGAACGTAGTTTCTTGCTGATACTGATCAGGGATGTCTTCCCTTCTTGGGATTTTACTGTTTTCTGTACTAGTTTCCCCTTTTATTGTATAGCTTGTTTATGGCAAGGGTCCACCAGACTGGTTTCTTTTTCTTGGTGGAGTGAGTCTTGGCTTTGTTTGGGATAGCACAATCCATGCATTCTTGTAGGTGCCCGTAGAGTGCATTAGTAATGGATTTTGCAAGGATGCTCCATATTGAAGCCCATGTGAAGGAAAACCCTTTGTAGTAGAGCAGTCTCTAAATTCAAAACTCTTAGTGTAGTGTAGAAGCATTCTGAGCTAAGACCTCCACATCACACTAAGCCATTCTGAAGGTACAAGTCTTTTTATACACATTTTTTCTGTATTACATAAAGAAACAAATGCAATGTTTACATAACTGTAGACCATCTTATAAAGACAAATTCACAGTTCAGTTTTTGTTGTTTTACAAAGCTTAAATATAACTAACAAATGTGTTAAGGACTACATTAGGAAAGTAAGAACAAGCTCAGACTTCTCATTTTAATCAATTCCTTAACCATGCAATCAAAGGCATTATTATAATCATAATAGAAAGCAAACTAATGTCACCTAAATACAGAAAGGTATGTCAGAATGAGCCTCAATTACTATAAACCTATGTGCCTCTTTTATGGTAAGTAAATTTTGAAATTAATACCTGTTAACAGATAAATGGGTTTATGGATAACCTTCACTTCTCTCGAACAACCCCCCCACGTGTATCCCCCTTCCCCCTTTCTGTTCCACCTAACTTCTATGTATTACTACTACTTCTTCAAACTCTACCCACCTTGTACCTCTGATTAACTATACACATAAACACAAATTATTGTACCCTACTAGTTTCTTTCCATGTCTACATCTCAGCTGAACTGAATTTAAACAATGGGAACGTTTCTATTTTTGAAATATCTACTCTGTACTGCAATAAGTCTATAGATTTGAGATGTCTTAGAAGCTATTAGCAATCTTATGTCTTATTTCTCTAATTTGTAATTTTGTTAAATTTTGTAAATTTTGTTTTATACAACCATGCTTTGATGTCTTTGTAGTAGCTATGTATTTGTGGAGCTTTTCTTCCCGGGCCTCCACTGAAAAAAGGTTTTGGCCCAGCTGGACCAACCCAGTCAACAAATGTCAAATAAATAAATAATAATAAATAAATAAATACAGAAGCTACTATATGCAAGCCTGGTTTCTAATGGCATTATTTATGCTTCACCAACCTGCATGAGTTCTTTGAACCAGTCGGCAGTCCTATGGATAAAGGTTAAGTTACTGTATGTTTGTATAGTTCAAGTTGGGCAAAACATTTGATACCGTCCCATAATGTAACATCTTTAACTCGCAGAGGATTTGACACTATACCATAAGGTAGAATCTTTAACTTGCAGAGGATTTGATACTGTACCATAAGGTAACATCTTTAACTCGCAGAGGATGTGATATTATACCATAAGGTAACATCTTTAACTTGCAGAGGATTTGATACCATACTATAAGGTAACACATTTAACTCACAGAGGATTTGATACCATACCATAAGGTAACATCTTTAACTCTCAGAGGATTTGATACTATACCATAAGGTAACATCTTTAATGCACAGAGAATTTGATACCATACCATAAGGTAACATCTTTAACTTGCAGAGAATTTGATACTATACCATAAGGTAACATCTTTAATGCACAGTGGATTTGATATTATACCATAAAGTAATATCTTTAACTCACAGAGGATTTGATACCATACTATAAGGTAACATATTTAACTCACAGAGGATTTGATACCATACCATAAGGTAACATCTTTAACTCTCAGAGGATTTGATACTATACCATAAGGTAACATCTTTAATGCACAGAGAATTTGATACCATACCATAAGGTAACATCTTTAACTCGCAGCGGATTTGATACTATACCATAAGGTAACATCTTTAATGCACAGAGGATTTGATATTATACCATAAGGTAACATCTTTAACTCACAGAGGATTTGATATTATACCATAAAGTAATATCTTTAACTCACAGAGAATTTGATACCATACCATAAGGTAACATCTTTAACTCGCAGAGGATTTGATACTATACCATAAGGTAACATCTTTAACTCGCAGAGGATTTGATACTGTATCATAAGGTAACATCTTTAACTCGCAGAGGATTTGATACTATACCATAAGGTAACATCTTTAACTCACAGAGGATTTGATACTATACCATAAGGTAACATCTTTAATGCACAGAGGATTTGATACTATACCATAAGGTAACATCTTTAACTTGCAGAGGATTTGATATTGTACCATAAGGTAACATCTTTAATGTGCAGAGGATTTGATACCATACCATAAGGTAACATCTTTAATTCGCAGAGGATTTGATATTATACCAAAAGGTAACATTTTTAATGCACAGAGGATTTGATACCATACCATAAGGTAACATCTTTAACTCGCAGAGGATTTGATACTATACCATAAGGTAACATCTTTAATGCGCAGAGGATCTGATACCATGCCATAAGGTAACATCTTTAACTCGCAGAGGATTTGATACTATACCTTAAGGTAACATCTTTAATGCGCAGAGGATTAGATACTATACCATACGGTAACATCTTTAACTTGCAGAAGATTTGATACCATACCATAAGGTAACATCTTTAACTCGCAGAGGTTAACTCGAATTACTGCTCAGCGAATTATACACTAGTTAAGGCACAGTAAGGAAGAAGCTGAAGTTTGGGAGCTCTGCCTTAAAGTGGGGTATTTTCAGCAGAAATCTTCAGGAATATATGTTAGGATTTTTTCAAACTAAACATTTTGCTGCTATATAAAACCAGCAAATGGAACACTGATCTCAACATAAACAGGCAACTGTAAAACTGTATCAGTTACATACATGGACAGCTTTCTAGTTCAACCACAGTAAAATGTCACAGATCTGCTCATTTCACGTACAGAAAAGTACATTAAATTAAACCTTCCCAAGTCTTCCATTAAGTACTGTATTAAGAACATAAATGATATTGTAATTATACTTGGAGATTTCAAGCTTGGAATGTAGATTATATTTTAGTAATAATCCACAACTGGACGTGGGAAATGCAGGATCTACCCATGGCTGACAAGGTTTATTCATTAGGCAAAGCCAAAGTGATCAAACAACAAACCAAGTTAAAATCTTGCATTACACACATGTAGAAATGGAATATTACTATTGTACAATGCCATTTAAAAAAGAAATTGCTTACATTTTAAACAGCATCATTCTATGTACAAACTTGAGGTTCATAATGCTTTCTTCTGGTTTCCATGGCTGCAGGCAGCTTCCTAATTTACTACAGTGGGGCATGTAGCTGTAAAACAATTTCTGCCAGCTGTTTTTCTTTTTAAGAACATTATGGAAGCACTGTTTAATACATCTAAAATAAATTATTTTGCTCCAGTTATCCCACAAAGATAAGAACTAGTTAATTTATATTTTTTGTGAGGTTACTGTCACAAAATATTTTTTTTATCGAGATCTCCAAAACAGTGCTTTGGTTATATTAATTTTTCTGGTACAGCAGTACAGCTGCTTAATTCTGTATTTCTTTTAAGAACACAGGAGTCGACAATTGTTTTATCATTCATACAAGGATACTGAAGTCCCAGTGGTGAATCTGATTTTTTTTTTTTTTTTTAACATTTGCCTTACTTTTAAGTGTCTGACTTTAGGAAGGAAGGAAAATGTCCACAGGTGGTTGTACACTTTCCTTTAATAGTTACAACTAGTCATACCAGGAGTGGCCTTAGGTCAACTGGTGCCCTAGGCAAAAGGGCTCTACGGCACCCCCCCACTGCAACAACTGGTGCCCCCATTCTGGTCTACCTACACCAAATAAATACTGGAAAATTGCCCCTACTAGAGCAGCGTCCTAGGCGGCTGCTTAGTAGGCCTATGCTTAAGGCCAGCTATGAGTCATACCTCCTATAGGTAATGCAGTTGTCGGTAACATATACATTTGTTCATAATGAATCGGCCATTAGTAATATATACTGTGATACAGTTGGTGGGTATCTGCAAGGCTTCCAACCATGTAACAAAGTCTATAAGGTTTAAGATATTTACATGGAAGTGTTTGAATATGTATTTTTATACCCCAGGTAGAATTTAAAGGATTTTTCCTCAGGTAGATAGCAAATACTGGAGGTGTGATAGAAAAAAGAGAGCAAGTTGTGAAAATGTTTTTAGGAATGTAACAAGTTACAGATTAAAAAAAATCCCTCCTGAGAACTTTGTCAGCATTTTTGGGAGCAAATGATACTTTTGAGATGGGATATAGAAACTGAACTGCTTTTACATAGTAAGGCTTTACTAAGTTTAATGATATTGGCTGCCTAAAAACAATTACTAGAAAATAGACATCAAAATCTAAACCAGTTGTAACCTGCAACTGAAATACTGAACAGTGTAAAGGAGATAACATTAATGGGACTGAGATATTTTGAAAAGGGAAGGAGAAAACTGTACAGAAATAAATGGAATCTGTGTGAACAATACATACAAAATAATATTCAGAAGGAGGAGTGAGGTTTATGGAAAGACGGGACTTGAGCAATGTATGTAATGTTGGAGTAAATGATAAATTTTAAAAAACAAAACAATTATGTATAATAAATGACAATAAACAAAATGTTTACAATGGTTTGTTTTCTGTTAATGTATGTATATACCCATGTCATTGTTCAAAATTTGCAAATTTAATTAAAGTGCTATGATAACAGTAACCAGATTCTAATGAGAGATTTAAACAGGGATAAATGAGAAGGTATACCTCTGCTCAAATTCTTAATAAAGCCACAGAAAATGTAACATTGCCCATTCTCTCACAATTATGTATTTAACATAATCAAACTTGAAAGAATTCAAAGATTTCATAGAGAGAGAGAGGGGAACTTCCATGTGATATGGACCTGAGTTGTGGACAGACTAGAACACATTAAGTTCTGTAATATACAAATAATTTGACAGAAATTATGTTTGCTATAAAGGTACCTATTTCATTTAATATTTGTGTTAAAAGCACAGTCTCATCTCTTTTGACAAAACCAAGCATACATTACTGAAATATGAAATAATGAAACAAAAGTGGATCATTTTAGAACGCACAAAAAAAAAACTCTGCCAAACTCCTCAATGACATGGCTTCTTAACTTTGCTATATACATAGTCGGTGAATCTGTGGCTGTATTATTTTTTACTTTAGGCAGTAGTTGTGACGGTAGTCTTTGTGGAATTCCTTTTGAGCAGATGAAGACTGAACACAAATTGATAGGTTGGCGTAATGGCTAAGGTGTTTACCTTACAAATATAAGGTTCAAGGTTTGATTCTCACATGGGGTAATTGGCTAGGCTGAAAATGGCCCACAAGGGCAGTTAGCCTAGTACTAATCTATGAACCTATATAACTGGATGTTAGCTGCTAAATGCATTATTTTTTTATGTTCTTACACTAATTAAATATGCTTTTTTAACAGGTATGTACACTGCTGAAATTAATTTTAACAGTTGACAAGATAAAGTTGTTGATCCTAATGGATAATTTTCTGACATGCCCAGACCACCAGCAGTTTAGAAAAAATCCATGACTGGGTGTAGGTATGACTGGATTTATCCACAGTTAGTGTGATTTGAGAGATTAAATAAAGCCAACTATAGGTAAATCCTGTGAAAACTACACCCAGTTATGGATTATTCCTATAATAAAATGACAATATTTAAAAAAGAAATTGTTTTCCTTTTTTAAATATTGCCCTTGTATAAATGGACTTTAATGCTCTTCCTCAATTTTTTCCTTCTAGGAGATGTGTAAAGTATGGGTGTATATCACATAATCGAAATACCAAAATATCGAACACCATAAACTCATACTTGGAATGTCGAAATGTGATATAATCGAAAGCTCAGAACAGCAAATTTTTTCCCAGGGAAAAAATTCGCTGTTCCGAGAAACCCACACAAAACACAAGCACACCAAAAAAAGTAATCCACATATATACAGTTAAAATCCTACTTCTAACCCTACACTAAACCGTACATACACTACTATCTATCCACTTACCTTAACCCAAACCCTAACCCTAAGGTCTGTAACTATCCAACACTCACCTTACCCGCTCCCTAACCCTAAGGTCCATAATTATCGCACACTCACCTTACCCGCTCCCTAACCCTAAGGTCCCTAGCTATCGCACACTCACTTTGCCTGCTCCCTAACCCTAAGGTCCCTAACTATCGCACACTCACCTTACCCGCTCCCTAACCCTAAGGTCCCTAACTATCGCACACTCACCTTACCCGGTCCCTAACCCTAAGGCCCCCAACCATCACACACTCACCTTACCCATTCCCTAACCTTAAGGTCCCTAACTATCCCATTCCCACACTCACCTTCACCCGGTCCATTCGCACACTTACCTTAACCCAGTCCATAACCTTCGCACCACAGTGGAGAAAATAGCGAAGCGGCAGAAAAAGCCCACCAACTTCTTTCCCTAGGAAAGAATTCGATGTTCTGCAGCTTTGCTATTTTCAGCGTTCACTGTTTTGGGTTCGATATTATGATATTTGATGTTTTACTACTTCGATGTTATAATATAAACCCATAAAGCATGCACTGTCCAGGCATACATCATATATGTGATGATGTTTGATGTGTAAAGCATGCACTGTCCAGGCATACATCATATATGTGATGATGTTTGACGTGTAAAGCATGCACTGTCCATGCATACATCATATATGTGATGATGTTTGACGTGTAAAGCATGCACTGTCCATGCATGCATCATACATGTGATGATATTTGATGTGTAAAGCATCCACTGTCCATGCATACATCATATATGTGATGATGTTTGCTGAGTACATATTAACTGCAGATACTTCACTTATTTCTTTATTAAAAGAAATGGTTAATGTGCCGCATTGTTGGAGCTGCTGACCCATTAGTAGCTTTTTATGTTTATGGAATTTTTTCTTAACACTGCATAAAATTTGGTTTAAGACATTAAATAATGTTTTTTAGATCACTTCTGCAGCACAAGTATGTAAACAAAATTAAATAAATAAATACACCTGCAGAGTACTTTGTCTGTTTTCCAGATTTTGTTTTGTTTAGCAGCTAGCACTCTTAGTAACAGTTAATATTAATGTAAAGATTTTTGTTGTTGTTTGTTTTTTGTATTTACAATGGGTAATATTTAACAGATTTAAACTGATAAAAAAGAGTAGTTGCAATCTCTTTGGGTTTTGTTATGTTGAAAAAGTAAACATCCCTGCTGTATGGCTAACAAACTCTTTCCTGTGAGCAACATACTCAGTTAGTGCACAATATGATATGCATCAAATAATGCCAGTGTCAGTCCAAGAGTGATAATAGAAGTTTTTAAATTGTTCATGTTTTCAAACGTTGGTTTAATAAATTAAAATAAAATGCTTCACAATTGTAGCGCACCCACAGGTGTAGCTGAAGAGATATGGGTTCCTTCCTACCTGACTCTGGTGACACCCCTATTAGGCCCAACACACCAAGTTGGCAAGAGGGACAGATTTTATTCTAGGTGACATATCTAGTTTAAAAAGGCAATAGCACAACCATAAACAAATTATTTCAATAGTGCACTAGTTATCAATAAGGCAAGGTGAGAGTACACATGCAATGAAAACATACATTCACCCTCTTCCCCAGAACTCAAGAGAAGAAGGTCTTGACATTCAAACATGCACAAAGAAGGCAATATCAATGAGTAGTAAAGCTTTATAATGCAACAATACAAACACGGGATAAAAATGCAATGTCATTAAGCAATAAAAGAGTCATAATACAACAATACAGATATGAGAAAATGCAATGTCATTGAGCAGTAAAATTCCTGAAGTCAGCAGTCCTAACACGAGCAAAATGCAATGTCATTGAACAATAAAGATTTATAGTGCCACAATACAAATATGAGAGAATGCAATGTCATTCAGCAGTACTAACACCCTCTACCCCCTTGATCAATTCTAAACAGACCAACTATGAAACACTCTATTACACCTTGTTCACTGGCCAGTGACTACTTACAGTCTCGCTGCCGGCATGATAGGGCCCAAGTTGGAGCTCATATGGATCCCAGTTATTTTTAATTCACAAAGCATTAAAGGGGGCAGACCAAAATCTTATAAAAATATAAAATGACAGCCAGAGCCTCTCACCACTCCATCAAGAATATCCTAGTGACCAGGCGCTGTAGTTCCTCTGATGAGAAAAGTAGAAAATTACCTACCAGAACTCTGGTAATCATCTATGGCTTCTTGGTACTAGGCCCAAGGGAACACCTTTCCTTGCTGAATCATAGCAGGCATGGAACTACAGGTTTCAGACTTCTCTCCTGATTCCACAAAATGCCATATCGAGGATTTCAGCAAGAGACAGACGCAATCTGCTACTTCACTCCCCTGTCCCAAAACACTAGAAAAGAAAATCCACTCATGCTGCAAGGCCCTTTTTCCCTTCAGCTAAATGTTTTAGTCTTCCCTCCTTTAGCTAGTCTTCTAGAAAAACTCTTTCCCTTTCGAAATTGTCTTTTATATTCCTGAAAACGAGCTCCACCTTGTGGTGTAATGAAAAACTACAGTCTATTACTTCTACATGAAATACAGTGGAAGCTACACTCTCCACCCACTTGAAAATCTTGGGTCCCCCCAAATCAAAGATAGATTAGCAGAAAATATTTATAAACACTAATGCATCATCAACTGAACAATATTTTTGCATTCAAAAGGTACATTCTACCCAGGGTAATCAGCCTTATGCTTAACTTGGAATGGGGTGTCATCACTGGAGTAGGAGGCATAGGGATTATGAGCGCAGACCCTCCGATGAGCTGTGGTCGCAGGTTCCTGTGTACTATGTCCCAAACTGTTATAGGTCAGTCTCTGTGGGGGCCGAATCAGTCTCTGCAGTCTTAGTTCGGAAGAGACAGCTAAAGAATTTTGCTCGGAAGGTTTGTCACTCACATCACATTCAATGTCTAGTTCTTCAGTAGGCATATTGTTTACTTCTAAGATCTCTTCTTGTATAAATTCACTTTTGTTTTCCATAACGGTATTAATATCCTCAGCACTATCTTCTGAAGTTTGCATAGCAGGGCCTCCATCAGTATCAGGTTCTGCAAGAGGCACAGAAACATTACCTAGTCTATTGTTAGGTCTGGGCTGCTCAAAATGACAAGGAACATATTCTGGTGCATTTACATTGAGATTACAGCCCACGGGGTCTTGAACATCCTCATAAAAAAGCCCACTGAAACCCCAGTCATCATTACTGTTCTCCTCTCCTTCAGCAGGAGGAAGCATAGGCACTTGAATATTGGAGAGGATAGTTCCTCTCCGCCATAGCCTTCTGGATCACCTTGAGTTAGGCTACCGCTGAGCCATTCTGGGTTCCGGATTCATGAGTCTCACTGATTTTGCCAAAGGCATTAAGTTGTTTCGGTGCCAGGTTTTTATGGGTCCTTCTTTCCCCTCAGGGCAAACTTGGTAGACAGGGATATTAGGTAGCTGAGAACATAAGGAACATATTCTGGTGCATTTACATTGAGATTACAGCCCACGGGGTCTTGAACATCCTCATAAAAAAGCCCACTGAAACCCCAGTCATCATTACTGTTCTCCTCTCCTTCCAAATGTAAAATAAATAAAATAAATAAATAAATAAAATTATGTAAATCTCAGATCCCCATTGGTCAGCTAGTTTATGCTTTCCTTGTAGTCCCAAATTTCTCAAAAGAACTCTGTCCCCTGGCTGCAAGTCATGCATCTTTACTTTTTTGTCATAGTGAGCCTTGTTTCGCTGATGTCTTTGTCCTACTGATTTTTCAGCAAGCTCATAAGGCTGACTGAAGTTCTTCTTGACTCTCTCCACATAACTGTCGTGAGATCGCACTGGTGTATCATCAGCTGTGACTCCAAAGGTGATGTCAACAGGAAGACGAGCTTCTCTTCCAAACATTAGGAAATAAGGCGAGAATCCTGTAGCATCATTTTTAGTACTGTTGTAAGCATGCACCACTGTGGCTACATGTCTACTCCATTGACTCTTCTTCTCAGCAGATAGTGTCCCCAACATGTCTAGTAAAGTTCTGTTGAAACGCTCAGGCTGAAGATCCCCTTGAGGATGATAAGGAGTGGTGCGGCTTTTTTGTACTCCCAACAGAGTGAGTAGTTCATGGACAAGCTTGCTTTCAAAATCACATCCTTGATCAGAGTATATCCTTTTTGGCATGCCATAGTGTACAAAGAACTTCTCAACTAGTAGTTTTGCCACTGTAATAGCTTTCTGATAGCGAGTGGGAAATGCTTGAGCATATGTGGTATAGTGGTCTGTCACCACTAGTACATTACTGATCCTGCCTTCATCCGGTTCAATGCATAGAAAATCTATACAGACCAGTTCCATGGGTCCACTATTTTCCATTTGACCCAATGAGGCAGCTCTGGTTGGCAGAGTCTTTCTCTGAATGTAACAAAGACATGTATGACAATAATCCTCAACATCTTGCTTCATGCATGGCCAGTAGAACTTGTCTAATGGAACGAAGACATGTACGACAATAATCCTCAACATCTTAGTTCATGCATGGCCAGTAGAACCTGTCTCGTACCAGACCCATAGTTTTGTCATAACCAAGATGGCCATGTTCATCATGCAATGACCAGAGTACTACTTCTCTATACTTCCCAGGAAGCAACAATTGCCATTTTTCACTGCCGAGTGCACTAGGAGATCTCCTATACACTAGTCCATTCTGTATCTGGAGTCTGTCCCATTCTTTGGCCAAAAGTCTTGCCAGAGGATGAATATCCGTGCAAAGCATATTAACTTGTTTCTTCTCTAAAGCAGTTACCACCAGCTGACCTAAGGGGTCTATCTTTAATCTCTCCTGAGGTCACTGTTACTCAAAGCAGGTAGTGATGAAGCCTGTAAAGTGACCAGATTACAGTAAGCTTGGGGTATGCTTGCTGCAGACAGACCCAACTTCTGGGCCCAACATTCAGTGTGTTGATAGCAGGATGCAATCTGACACATAGCTCTCACCCCTGGCACTGGAATTTCTACCCATTCATCGTCGGGGTGTAAATCTCCCTGAGGTCTTCTGGACAGACCATCAGCATCTCTATTTTCATGTCCTGGGCGGTATTTCAAACTGAAATTATAGTTGCATAGAGCTGCCATCCATCTGTGGCCAGTAGCATCTAGCTTTGCAGTGGTCTGGATGTATGTCAGAGGACTGTTGTCAGTCTGCACTTCAAATTCAGCCGTATAGTGATAGTCATATAGCTTGTCCACTACTGCCCACTTTAAGGCAAGGAATTCCAACTTGTGTACAGGGTACTTTCTTTCTGTGGGGGATAAACTCCGACTGAAAAAGCCACAGGTCTCAGCTTCTTGTCATACTCCTGGTAAAGGACTCCTTCTAAGCCATCCCTGCTAGCATCCATATGTAAAGTGTATGGCTTTGTAGAGTCAGCATATGCCAGCAGAGGGGCATGTGTGAGGCAATACTTAAGCTGTTCAAATGACTCTTCGCACTCAGGAGCCCAATGATTCCCGATGAGTTCTTTAGAACCTCTCAGTCCCTTAGACTTTTTTCACAAGGATATCTTCATCTGTTTCATCTGCTTTCTCATCATTTTGGAGCAAATGGTTGAAGGGTCTTGCTATCTTGGAAAATCCTTTCACAAACCTTCTATAGTAACTGCAGAACCCCAGGAAAGATCACAGCTCTGTGATAGTTTTGGTACTGGGCCAAGATGTCACCGCTTCAACTTTGCTGGGATCTGTGGATATTCCATTTGCAGACACTACATGTCCCACATAGGTCACTGAAGGTTGGAAGAACTTGCATTAGTCCAATGACAACTTCAGGCCTTCCTTCTCAATCCTGTCCAATACCTTCATCAGTCTTTCTTCGTGCTCCTCTAGGGTCCTCCCAAAGACAATGATGTTGTCCAGGTAGACTAAGACTTCCAGGAGATGCATGTCTCTAAATGTTCTTTCCATGATTCTCTGGAAAGTTGCCGGTGCATTTGATAAACCTTGAGGTAAGCGATCAAACTCAAAAAATCCCAAAGGGGTGATGAAAGCAGTCTTCTCTTTATCTTCTGGGTGCATAGGGATTTGATAGTATCCATTCCTTAAGTCTAGCACACTGAGCCACTTACTGCCCACCAGGCAATTTAGAGCATCTTCAATCTGGGGAGCTGTGTACTGATCTGGAATGGTTCGCTGATTCAGAGTACGATAGTCAACACCCATGCAAATTGACCCATTCTTTTTCCTGACAATGACAATGGGAGAGGCATATGGACGTCTTGACTCTCGAATTATCCCTGCGGCTTTTAGTTCTTCCAAATGTTTTCTTAAGTCCTCCAGGTCTCTGGGGCTACACTTCTGGAATGTTCCCTGGGCCAGTCCTCCCCTACTCTTATTTGGTTTTCTGCACTTTTTGCACAGCCCACATCTAGTTCACTAGTAGAAAAACAATTTTTCTTTTTCATTAGTAGCTCTTTAACTCTGGTTAGCCACTTAGGGGGCAAGAGACCACCTCCTATCTCAATACTTTCCAGCTTCAACTTGTTGGCTCTGCTCTCATTCCTTGTCAACACAGAAGCAGGTAAGGGAGTGGCAGCATAAACATTTCCCAAATGCACTAGTGAACGCAGGACAATGGGAGTACTTCCTTTATTTTTCAACCCCACAGGCAAAGTGTCATAAAGATGCTTTAACTTGTCCGCAGGCCAAACATCTGGGATTAGTTCCAGCCCCGGTGGCAAGTCACTTTCTGGATCCATTTCCTTCATGAGATGAGAGGAAACTGTTTGTCCACACATCCTCACTTTGGCTCTCAAGCAGGTGACCTGACCCGGATGAATTATATGCTCTTTCCCAGACAGGGTCCGCACATGACCAATTTCATCTTTCTTACTATCCTTCTTCCTTTGAAGGGCACATAAAACTGGTCTCAGGAGAGAATGCAGTGTTGGCTGTTCCTGGGTCAACTGAGGCATTAGCATTCTTCTGATGAGGTCAGTATTTGTCCCCATTAAAATAGATGCTGAATCCTTTCCTTTTGGCCTGGGGCACACAATAGCAAGTGTTTTAAAAACTTCTGTTGACCCAACAACTGAAATGGAAAATTCTAATTTGAGTGACACATAACCATCATAAGGGAACTTTGTGTCACTTAGCCCCCAGATCTCCAAATCTTCTAACTTTTCAAGTGGCAAATGCTTTAAGTATTTTTGGTAGAAGTCTCTGTACAGAATGGTGATTTGTGCACAAGTATCCAACAGTGCTTTACTATACACTCCTTCTATTTTTACTGACATGACAGGGGACGGTCCCAGTAGGCCATCGGGTAGTTTCTGTTTCCGGTGTTGTTCAGCTGTATGGCAGTTAGCATGTGGTTGAGGTACCACCGGCTGACCTCGCCATTTTAATGGATAAGACTCTTGCTTAGTAATGCTCTGCAGTCTGAGATGCTGAGATTTTGGCTGAGATGGCTTTCCAATTCAGTTGTTCACATCAGATGAGCTAGAGGGAGGCCACGGTGGCACAGCGGTTAGCATTGCCGCCTCACAGCAAGAGGTTCTCTGGTTTGATCCTCGGCTGGGGTGCCTTCTGTGCAGAGTCTGCATGTCCTCCCTGTGGTTGAGTGGGTTTCCTCCGGGTGCTCCAGTTTCCTCCCACATCCCAAAGACATGCTGTAGGTGGATTGGACACTCTAAATTGGCCGTAGGTGTGAGTGTGTGCGTGTGTGTGCCTTCTGTGGAAGGTTGGGTGCCGGGCTGGCAACTTGACACTGTAAAACTCCACTCCCAATTATGAACGGACAGGTGATCCGCTATGCCGACCCCTAAACGGGAAAAGCCGAAAGAAGAAGAAGACCTCAGATGAGTTAGAAGTGTGCATAGTAGGTAGTCTCTCTCCCCTATTACAAGGGTTAGTGTGGAAAGGAGATCCAGGATGCTGTCTCTTGATGTTAGATTTTACGGAGCTCTTTGTAACTGGGCACTCAGCTGGCTCCTTCACTGAGGCCCTTTGAAGTTTCCCTGTATTGCACTAGCCAATAATAGTTCATTCACTCTTTTCAGGTTCTCTGCATTAGGACACTGTCACTTTATATGCCCTGCATCTCCACAGTGAAAACAAAATCCAGTAGGAACTCTGAGCATTGGCTGATTCGGTTCTTCCCTAAGTCCTTTCATGGAGGTTCTAGCTGATGTATTCCACCCTTCAGCTAAAATTACCACAGCTTTCTGCAATTCTGCAACTGTCTTGGTGACTTGAGCTATGGCGTTGGTCAGGGAAGACACCTGCATCTACAACTGTGACACCTCCACATTGCGGACACTCTGGTGCATGACTCCTGTTTGAGTAGTGAACACGGCTATAGGCTCCTGCTGGTGTTCACTCACTATTTTAGTTGCTGTTGAACACTGAGATTTGGCTTCCAACAGGGCTTCCTCTTCCCTCACCTCTTCAACCAACTGAGAATAAGTTAGAGTCTCTTCCCTATAGGCTCCTGCTGGTGTTCACTCACTATTTTAGTTGCTGTTGAACACTGAGATTTGGCTTCCAACAGGGCTTCCTCTTCCCTCACCTCTTCAACCAACTGAGAATAAGTTAGAGTCTCTTCCCTATTTCTCATCCTCATTTTCCACACAAAGGGGTCCATAGCTTGAGCTCCCTGTAAAATTTGTCCGATCCATACTTGGTCAGCTATTTTCGGATCCACCCCCTTCTTTGGGATGATCTGGTGAAGCATTTTATCTAATCGCTTAATGTAATCAGAATTCTCACAAATTTCTTGGTATGTATGTTCAAACTGATACAGTAGGTCAGCAGCCCTCTCTGTCCTTCCAAATACATCCTGCAGTACTCCTAAATAGTCCTTGGCCATGCCATCTTGCTTACCCATCCTTAGGTTGTGTATGGTATCCACAGCTAATCCCTTTAGACTTTCAGCTATCTGTTGCTTCTTCTGAGATTCTGGGATATCCCACTCCTCTAGGGCTTGTGAAGCCTGATCCATCCAAGATTCAAAATCTTCCTCTCCCTGAGGTATGGGTTGTTTGCCAGAAAAGAAATGCAATTTACGGTAGCCAAACCCAGTGAATGGTTGTGTAGGCTTTAAGCATTTTTCTACAATACTTCCCAAAGCATTCAAAACTTCAGGCCCTATAGTATTTATGGGCAGTGAAGCTGCAGCTTCTGGTGTAAGGTTCTGACCTACTTGGATAGCTTCCACAGGTATTTTTTCTGTTGCTGAGGTAGTGCACTTCTCAGGGATTACCACATGGACTGCACTCTCACCTGAAATTTGTACACTCGGAGGTATGTGCTCATACACTAAAGTACTTTTCCATTCTAATAAGGCCAATGTGCTCTGCTTGGTAGGGTCCACAGTGCTGAACAACAAAAATCCATGCCCACAACTGGCAATGATCCTGTGACTTGATGTATTTGCATATCAGTCCATGTGACCCCTGGCAACACCAGAACTAAGCAATGCTCTGACTGAGCATTGTGCTGTTTGCACCATTTAGCGGCTACTTCTGGGTTCATGTTTCTGCTGGATTAGCTTTCCACACGTACAATGGAATAGGGTGGAGTCCAAGGCAGTACAGAAAATCCCGGACGAGCCCCCAAATGTACCACACCCGCAGGTGTAGCTGAAGAGATATGGGTTCCTTCCTACCTGACTCTGGTGACATCTCTATTAGGCCCAATACACCAAGGTGGCAAGAGGGACAGATTTTATTCTAGGTGACACATCTAGTTTAAAAAGGCAATAGCACAACCATAAACAAATTATTTCAATAGCGCACCAGTTATCAATAAGGCAAGGTGAGAATATGCATGCAATGAAAACATGCATTCACCCTCTTCCCCAGAACTCAACAGAAGAAGGTCTTGACATTCAAACATGCACAAAGAAGGCGATATCAATGAGCAGTAAAACTTTATAATGCAGCAATACAAACACTGGAAAAATGCAATAAGAGTCATAATTCAATACAGATATGAGAAAATGCAATGTCATTGAGCAGTAAAATTCTTGAAGGTAGTAGTACTAACACGAGCAAAATGCAATGTCATTGAACAATAAAGATTTATAGTGCCACAACACAAATATGAGAGAATGCAATGTCATTCAGCAGTACTAACACCCTCTTACCCCCTTGATCAATTCTAAACAGACCAACTATGAAACACTCTATTATACCTTGTTCACTTGCCAATGACTACTTACAGTCTTGTTGCCAGCACGATGGGGCCCAAGTTGGAGCTCATATGGATCCCAGTTATTTGTAACCCACAAAGCTTTAAAGGGGAGGAGGAACCACAATCTTATAAAAATATAAAATGACAGCCAGAGCTTCTCACCACTCTGTCAAGAATATCCTAGTGACCAGGCGCCGTGGTTCCTCTGATGAGAAAAGTAGAAAAATCACCTACCAAAACTCTGATAATCATCTATGGCTTCTCGGTACTAAGCCCAAGGGAACTCCGTTCCTTGCTGAATCATAGCAGGCATAGAACTGCTGGTTTCAGACTTCTCTCCTGATTCCACAAAATACCATATCCAGGATTTCAGCAAGAGACAGACACAATCTGCTACTTCACTTCCCTGTCCCAAAACACCAGAAAAGAAAATCCAGTCATGCTGTAAGGCCCTTTTTCCCTTCAGCTACATGTTTCAGTCTTCCCTCCCCCAGCTAGTCTTCCAGAAAAACTCTCTCACTTTCAAAATTGTCTTTTATATTCCTGAAAAGGAGCTCCACCTTGTGGTGTAATGAAAAACTACAGTCTATTACTTCTACATGAAATATAGTGGGAGCTACACTATGTTCTCTGCACTCCATAGCTGCAATATGACTAGTGTACATGTAAAAGAGCTCCATGATCACATGCTGGTCCACCTCACAGTCAAGGAGTCAGGATATCTCTATGCATGCATGCCTCAGGTGCTGTCCCCTCTACTCAGATAGATACGTGTTGATGTACACCCTTGTATGGGAATGTAGCCTGTGTGGAGGCTTTGTTGAAGTGTGTATTCAACCATATCATTATCTGCTGAGTCACATCACAGGTGATTTCTGAAGCTGTCACAGGTCATTGCTTCAGTGTGATAGGCCTGGTTGAAGGTAAGACAGTGCTTACTGCCTATTGTGATCTGGCCTAGGGTTTTGACACAATCCCCCACACAGGTATCCCTGAGAAACCCTCACAGCTGGGGATTAACCCTTACAGCAGTAGATGGATAATCAATTGGGTCACTGACAGAACACATACTGTTAAAGTTAGTGACTTAACCTGTACCAGTAGAGCTGTCACCATTGGTACACCCCAGGGATCTGTCCTTGGCTCTTCATTGTTTGGACTCTAGTTCTCGACAGTTCAAGCTAAAGTATATGGTCTTTGCCTTAAGTTTGCTGATTCTTGCATACTAGGTGCAATCACTGAGTCCACCAATGATGACAATATAGTACAGGAGGAGCTAACACAGACAAATGAATGGGGACAAAGGCACATGATCTATAACAAAATTTAGAAATCTGTCTTTTTTATGTTGTCTGTCTGAAAAGTGGAATTCCATGTTAATCACAGCACTGACAACAGTCCTGATATGCTGACACCCAGTGATGCCAGCACTGGAAATACATGTAGATAAAAATCTGAACTTCAACCATCAGGTGTCCACACTGGTACTGAAAGCCTATGTTTTGCCATCATATGCAGATCCTAGGATTCTATGACAGCACTGTAGTCAAACCTGATCAGAACAGTAATAAAGTATAATGATCTCTTTTGCATGTACCTTACCAGTCACATGCAGCAGCTGGAAAGATCAGAGGGTTTTCTCAGCAAGATAACATAGGGTCTACAAACCATGCCATGATGTATTTGGACAGAGTTAAAGCCATGTCACTGTAATCCATCTGGTACAGGATGAGGTGATGTCGGCCTGGCCTCCAGGCCAATGTCTGACCCTGTCCTGGTGGGACTACTGCATATCCAAAAATCTGATATATTTGATGATATCAGTGGTGTCTGTTGAGGAGATGATAATTGCCCCACATGCTGGTGTAAAATGCTCTCTGTAATATCTAACAAGAGCTCACACACACACACACACACACACACACACACACACACACACACACACACACAAACACTTACTTGACTGCAGTGAGAATAGAACCCCATCCGATAGCCTAGTACCAACCTATGAACCTATAAATATTGTGGGAAGAAATATCCAGGGAATTGTTATGGCTTGGCTTGTATAGGCCCTAGGGTCGATAGCCTAGTACCAACCTATGAACCTATGAACCTAAACAGGATAAAATGGTATCAGAAAAAGACTGGATAAATGAGTGCATGACAGAGAGGATTCCCCTTAAACCATTTTTTGCAGGTAATTGAAGTCATTGTCTAACAGAAGACTCATTAGTCTCTTTGAGTGTGGTTTAAAAAGTACACACCGTTATGTTTCCTTGTTTAGGAAATCCTATTTAAAACACGTAATTACTCTGACGTTAACATGCTATACATAATGCTATGAGAATGAAAAAAGCAACCAGTCTATATAACAGCTTTCAGGTATATGTAGTCATATACCTTCGCTGAAAATGGGCATATATCCAGTCGGACTTTTCCGGTAAACAAATGTAAAATAAATAAAATAAATAAATAAATATACCAAATTCCAAGACTAGAACAATGTAGTCTGCATTTATCTTGCTCCAAGTGAGAGCACCTTTTTCCTTACCATTTCTGCCTCTCGGAAAAATCCGCAGCCATATCCTGTTCCCCGCCTTCCGGAATAGATTAGCAATGTCTCGGTGGGGCATGTTCACAATAGAGTGTCCATCTACAGCCTCTAACTCATCTCCCACACTGAGCTGTTCACAGCGGTCTGCTGGGCTACCTTTCCGGATTTCACTGATCTTATGCTTCACAACAGACCTGCCTGTCACAGAGAAAAAGAACAATAAAAACAGATAAATCAGAAAAAAAAAACATAATGAGGCTGAAGTATGATCTACAGCTGTTGTTAGTAGAAAATATTAAGTAAATCATTAGGCAATTTATACAATAAATGCTCCATACTTGCAGTGAGTCTGGGGTACTGGTAAATTTTAGTTTATTTTAAGCATCACAGGAAGCTACTTGACTCATTTTGTTAAAAGTATAGTATAGGAACACTGTCTATATTCTCTGCACTTTAAAAAATATACACTCATTTTGTTGTTATACTATTTTGTTGTTACATTTTTTCCTCACAGTTATTTATTTATTTATTTTTATTTATTTCACATTTGTTAACTGGGTTAGTCTAGCTGAGTTTCCAAACAAACCCATTTTCAGTGGAGACTCGAGGGGAAAAGCCCCAGCAAACATAAATAAAGATAAAGTGACAATATACAAATATTAAATAACAATCACAATACAAAATAATTGTAAAACAGAAAAGGTTATTAGCTATTTGCATTGCATTGATAGTAAACAACCCATTTTCAGTGGAGACCCAAGGGGAAAAAGCCCCAGCAAACATAATCAAAGATAAACATACAGGACAAAAACTATTAAAAATAACAATGCAAATACGAAATTAATTATAAAGAGAAAAACAAAAGAAAAAAATTATGAACATTAAGGGTTGCACTGAGAGCAGTGGTCTAAAATTTACTAGACACAATAGTAAAAACAAAAAGATTACTCATTATTCAAAAGAAGGACAATATACAGACATTGATAGGAAGTGGGGGGGATAAACAGTGTGGAGAAAGGGAGGGGGAGAGAAAGGAGAGGACTATAGCAGTAGAGCTGAGGGTTTAGGAAGTTAGTTGAGCAGAAGTTACTAACAGAGAAAGAAAGGAGATGCAACAGGTTATACAGTAGGTCAGACTAAGACTACATGTGGTCAAGGCAACGGCATAATTTCAAGTTTAGTAGGTGGGATTTAAGCTCCCTTTTAAAACAGGGATAGGAAAGGTTGGATCTAATATGGAGAGGGAGTTTGTTCCAATTTAGTGAGACAGAGTGTTTGTAAAGTAGTTTGCCAATATTAATTTTGGGTTTATAAATTGAGAGAAGATATTGATCAGCACTCCGGAGAGGCTGGGGGGGAGAGTAGAGAGTAACATGGGAGGTGAGAGCAGGGCAGGCAGAGAGGTTGTTGAGTATAGAATAGGTAGTGTGGAGTTGTGATTGTAGGAGAAGGTACGGAAATTCCAGCCACTGAAGATTGTTTAGTGAGAGGCAGTGATGTGAAGAGAGTGGTTTGTTTAGAATAAATTTGGCAATTTTGTTGTATGTTTGTTCCAGTTTCTGCATTGAGGTAGTTTGGATATTGGTAAGGATGGGGGAAGAGTACAGAAGACAAGGTAAGAGAAATGCCTGCACAAGAGTGCGTTTAGTGGTAGTAGTGAGGAATTGTTTGTTCCTATAAAGTAGTCCAAGTTTTTGGTGGGTTTTTTGATAGCCTGTTGTAAGTGCAAGTCCCATTTTAGTCTGTCATCAGTTATCTAGACATACTGAAGGGAAAAGCAGAATGTGATTAGAAAGGTTCCAGCACAAATCCAATTGTGTCATTACATTGCCTAAAAGCATGCATTGCTCCATTCTAAACCATTCACTGAGGACTATGAATGCATTATTGACAACCATACCATATCAGCTGTCCATAATTTTGCAGAATGTCCAGGGTTTTTTCTTTACATTTTTGGTCTTTTCTTAAAAAAAATGTGAGGTTTACTTGCAAATCACTGAGGACTGTAGCTGCCAAATAATCACAGGCCTTTGGTTTTCACACTTCATATTCTTCAGAAAATGCACGCTAAAGCAAAACCTTTTTTAAAATTGGTACCTATTTTTGGGCCTTTGTCCTCCCCTTATTTTTGGCTTTGTCCCTGATACTTGCACTAAGAAGTTAAGAGGAATGTTAACAGCATTTACCAATACTTCACATTGGTTTAAGTATCCTAGGTTATAATAGTGTGCCTGGACATCTTTCTAGCACAGGAAAACAGTGTCTACCACAAACTAAATAACCCATATTTTAGTTGCACCTCTGATTGTCAGAGGAGATGACTGGGTGAATGGTGGTGAGAGGAGTTAATGGCTGATGGCAAAAAGGCAGTTGGGTACGAGCCCACTGTCTGGGAGTGAACCAGGCAGTGGTCAAAAGAGATGGTCCATGAAGAACAAGGCATTGGGGATAGTATCCATCTAAACAGCACACAGTGTGCCAGCTGAAAGCTTACTGTTGTGTGTCTGTGATGTAACTGGCAATTCACATCACCTGATAAATCCATAAAACAAAGACTGAGCCAGTTATGGATGAGAAACTACCAGCACAGACTTCTCTCCACTGTCCAGCAAAGAGAAGAGTTATTGATGAGGTGCTCTGCACTCAGAACCATGAACAGAATGTGTGATGTGGGGTGCAACATCAGTCAGGATACGGTAATGAATGGGTCAGTGGGCTACCAAGAAAGCTTGACAAAGGATGGGCTACTGATACAATACTCCAATGTAGAAAAAGTCATCCCCCATGGGAAGAAGTGGGGTGCTGATGCCAGGCACAATGAATGACTGAATGTGTCAATGGGTGCTGGAAAAGGATGAATAGCCAAAGTCTGGTAACAGACAAAAAACTGCATGCACTGTAATGTGGCAGATAAACAGTTCTGTACTTAAATCGTAATTTACCCAATAGATTAATCTGAGCTTCTGCTCAACAGGGCAAAGGAAACTATTAGCTGATTAGAAAATATATGCTAGTGCTGTCTGTGCATTTAAGAAATAAAAATCAAATTAAAAATGATGCTTGTTTCTGTTTGGTAAGCATATAGTTGCTCACAAAATATGCCTAACTTGTAGTCAGTGACTACATATTTAGTAGATCACATCATCAGATTCAGAAAGTGTAAATTTTAAAGATATGTGCTCAGTGGAACATTATATTCACTAACTGTATTTGGCAAAGCCAAATTTCTCCTACAGTAGGCAAAAACCACCACCACTACTTGGGCAGGACATACTTGTTTGTAGCCGACACAAAGGTGTGAGTTATAGAGAATAAACAGACCTTCTCCTTCCAGGAGTACAGGTCTTCTTGTTTCAGGAGTACATATAAAGGACAATAAGTTTGTCAAGAGTATATCCACTGGAAGTTAACCCAAAAAGGTATGGCATGATGCAACTTTCTGACAGGAATTTCAAATAAAAAAAAAAAAGCACTTTTCATGGTCAGGGCAGAGGCTTCAATCTTAATTAGGTAAAGAAAATATTTTCTGAACTCATTATCATCCCAAAATGAGGAACTCTGAATAATATATAAGACCTGACTCAGGGTTGAATGAATGTACAACTCTGATGTGAATCCCAACAGGCTGCTCTCTATGCAACATACTGGTGAGATTACAAGTACAATATGGTGGACACGTAGCCATTGTGTCCAAAAAATCATATTAAGCTGGTGGGGAATCCAGTGAGAGACTACAATATAAGGAAAGACTAAGGTCTTGAAATACATGAATAGGGAGTACAAAGGAAAGCTGTTACAAAAATATAAAACAGTATGCTAAACTGAAGGCTACAAAATGAAAATAAATAAATAAATACTATAAGGCGGAGATAAGGAAATGATAACATACTGGATACATGCCTCTCAATGGTCCAGATTTTTACAGAATGTCCAGATTTTAGCCTCATATTTTTTGTCTGATTCTTTTTTTTAAAGAAACATCTATATTAAACCATCACTTATTACATAGGCCATCATACATTTATATAAATGAAAACAAACCACACCAACACAATCCTAGTTGCAAGTATTTTACATCACAAACTATACTGACACATTGCCAGTTGCAAACATTATACAGCACTTATAATCTACCGATTTTTTCCTCACTCAACCATTACATAGCTCATTTAAGTCCTGCCGCCTTTTAAACTTCATTCCTCCCTTGTATGTATTGTTGCCACAATTCCTATTTTTTCGTATGTAGTTTGCTCCTACCCCTTTCTAACGATCTCAGTTCCACTTGTTTTATGTCTGTTACTATATTCACTACTTCCAGTATATTTGGTTTAGATTTTGATTTCCATTTTCTAGTAATTGCTTTTTTGGCACTCACCATTATTAGACACAGCAAGGCCTTACTATATCTAGGCAATACTGATTCTGTATCATAGCTCAGAAAAATCATCTCCCTCATCAGACTAATCTACTCACCCAGCATCTCCAACAGTGCATCCCGCAAACAGGACCGGCGTTTGGTCAATTGGTGGCCTAGGCAAAAGGGCTCCACAGCACCTACCCACACACCACTTGGTGCCCCATCCTGGCATACCTACACCAATATATTACTAGAAATGCACCCCTGCCAAAGTGTCACCCTAGGTGGCCACCTAGTTGGTCTACACCTAAGGCTGGCTATGCCTGCAGGGAGTCTTTAAAGTCTGCCAACTCACCGCACTCCCAGAAAATATGTCCCCAATTAACTCTTTCTTCACCTTCACATGTCCAACATTTGCTGTCTGCCTGAGGAAAAATTCTCTGGAGTCTACTTGGGGTAGAAAAATATCTATGTAACCATTTCCAGGCAAAAATCCTAAATCTTCTTGATTTTGTTGCATATTTTGGAGACATATATATGCTCCTAATTTTTTTGTAAATTGCTTATCCAATCTCTCTTCCCAATCTTTTCTAAGCTCCTCTGATTTATTCTTATAGTTATCATGCAATATTTTATATGGTCTACTAATTATTCCTTTTTTAATGGCAGCCTCTGTTCTATATTCTATTAAAAACTCTACCAGTGCTGGTCTTTCATTTAGAACCCCCCTTTTTCTTTCTCTTTGCCTAAATTCTGATATCAAACCCTGACAGAGAAGGCATCTCTAACCTATAGTCCAAATAAATTCTTGGCGTCTTCCCATGCTATCATCTTTCCCTCTCTGCTTATTTGCTCCCAGTACCTTGGTTCCTTTGTCAGTTTTTTCCAATAAATTCCAGCCCCCCCCCGCCTATTGTCCATATCCCTAATTGCAGTCATCCCTATCACCAGAATCTCCTTTCTCCATTCCCATGTTGGTTTAGTTCTCAGACTACTTTCTGCTACTTTATGGATATAATATTCGGCATGATTGCTGTTATTCTCCTTAAAGGCCTGCATCCAAAATCCCAGTCTCTCCTTGTTTCTTGAGCTTCCCCCCTGTTCCATCATCATTCCTTTCCACTTCGAATTATAGTTTTCTGCTTGTGCTATGTATAGGAGTCTTAACTGTGTAGCTCTGAAATACCCCTTCAAATTGGGTAATCCCAATCCAACCTGTTCTACTGGAAGAATTAGCTTATTCCACTTAACTCTTGTCTTCATCCCCTCCCAGATAAAGTCCTTCAGCTCCTTATTAACTGCTACTCACAATTTCTCCTTTGGCTGATAACAATATGCCTGACCTATGTATAAGTCTAAAGGGGCTAAAAACATTTTAACTGTTTGTATATTACTATCTATATAACAAAGCTTCCATTTTCTCAGTTTTTTTCATATTATCTTTTGTTTAGTCTCTTCCCCCATATCCTTAGCTGCCACATTAGAATCATTTTTAATCCATGCTTCTAAATATTTCATTTTATCATGACCCCATCAATATAGGTATTTCTGAACCAGTTCATGTGTGGGTACATAACTTACTGCCACTGCCTTTGTTTTAGCTTCATTAATTTTGTATCCGAAAAGATATGAAACTGTCTCAAAATGTTCCACGATACTGTAATGTCTTTTTCTGGTTTTGTCAGGCATAAAATAATATCATCTGCAAATAAAGCCAGCTTTTCTTGACTACCATACCAATTATATCCTTGAATTTCTAAGTCCCTTATTTTCTTTACCAATGGATCCAAATATAATGGAAATAATAAAAGGGAAAGAGGACACCCCTGTCTGGTTCCTCTGCTCAAGCAGAAATTATCAGAGAGGTCCCCACCCACCTTAACTTTTGCCTCTGATTCTTCATATATCATCCTAATTAACCTTACAATTGTTTCAGGAAATGCAAATGCTTCCATTGCCCTGCTCATAAAGTCCACCTTATTCTGTCAAATGCTTTCTCTGCAACAATGGTATTTTCTTACATTCTGCTTACTTCTGGATCATCAATCTTCTGTTAATGTTGTCAAAAGTTTGCCTCTCCTTCACAAAGCCACACTGATCCATATCTATCAGTTTTCGCATCACCTTTGCCATTCTTTTAGCCATTATAGACATGAACACTTTATAATCATGGTTTAGTATTGAAATGGGCCTGCATGAAGCTGGATCTGATGGATCTCTACCCTCTTTAGGTATTACAGCTACCACTGCTTTCTTCCAGGACGGTGGTACTTCTCTTCCTCTTAAGATACTGTTAAGCAAATCCTTCCAGATCTTTATAATTTTTTCCCTCCTAGCTTCCAAACTTCTACAGGAATACCATCTATTCCTGGGGACATTCCTGTGGATTTGTTATACATCACAAATTTTATCTCACCTCCTCCTATCCTAACCATTAGTAATTGAGCCTCATCTACCTCTAACCTTGGCATATTTAATTCTGCCATAAAAATTTCTATTTGTATCTTTTCTTAATTTTCATATTTTTCTGCTTTACAGACACTCTATAGAATTTCTGAATTACTTCTAACACCTCTACAGGATCTGTTGTTAGGTTCCTTGTTATAGGCGTATTTATATCACGCTATCGAAAGATGAAAATAGCGAACGCTATTTCATCGAACCTAAAATATCTAAACCACATAATATCGAACATTCAGAACAGCTAATTTTTTTCCCCAAGGAAAAAATTTGCTATTCCGAAACACATATACACAACACAAGCACACCTAAAAAACATCAATCCACACACACACACACACACACACACACACACACACACACACACACTTAAAATCCTACAACTAACCCTACACTAAACTGCACATACACTACTATCTATCCACTTTCCTTAACCCAAACCCTAACCCTAAGGTCCATCACTATCACATACTCACCTAACCCGCGCCCTAACCCTAACTCACTTAACCCGCCCCTAACCATAACTCACCTAACCTGCGCCCTAACCCTAACTCACCTAATCTGCGCCCTAACCCTAACTCACCTAACCTGTGCCCTAACCCTAACGTCCACACAATCGCACACTTACCTAAACCCAACCCGTAACTTTCCACCACATCACTGAAAATAGTGAAGCCACAGAACTGGCCAATCGAATTCTTTCCCTAGGAAAGAATTCGGTGTTCTGCAGCTTCGCTATTTTTAGTGTTCACTGAAAATGGGTCGATATTAGAACATTCGAAGTTTTAAAACTTCGATGTTCTGATATAGACCCTTATAAGGTCCCTATGTTTGGCGACAGACCCTTCTACTTTCTGTTGCCTGAGTTGTTGTGCTAAAAGGTTTTGTGCTCTAGTGTTATCAAAAACAGTTGCTTAACAGCAATATATTTTTTGTCTGTTTCTTATAAAATTGTGGTTTTCTGGCAAATCATTGAGGCATAAAGTCAGAAAATAATGGCAGACATTTGAGTTTTAGATTTCATACCCTTCAGAAAATTCAAAATAACACAAAACCTGTTATTCTATCAACTTTGTAAGTTTGTAAAAGCAATATTTAAAAATTGTCCCTAATTTTGGGCCTTTGTCCCCCCATTATTGATGGCTTTGTCCAGGTTTC
Organism: Protopterus annectens; assembly: GCF_019279795.1. Lineage (NCBI taxonomy): Eukaryota > Metazoa > Chordata > Ceratodontiformes > Protopteridae > Protopterus > Protopterus annectens. The sequence continues at coordinate 734,519,007 of NC_056741.1, read as the reverse complement.
TTGCTACTAAGAGGTTGAGAGGTATGTGGATGAATAGACCATACTGGAGAATGAGTGTCAAGCAAGTAGAACTAGATGCCTAAGGAGCGAATATTTTCCCAGGGAAAAAAAGGAGAGGGCCATGATTGGGAATTTGCCCTTTTCCCCACTGTAGTGCGATCTCGGAGTTGGTATATTTATTTAGGGGGTGTAGGGGACGTCGGGGTGAATACCCCCACCTAGGTGGGTTTTAAATTTTGTGCTTTTTTGTGATGATCAGTAGTTGGACTGTCAGTTTTTCTCCCTGGGAAAATATTCACTAAAATGACCATTCAACAAAACGGGGTTTCAACAAAGTGCATTCGATGAAGAGGTATTCAATAAATAGTAAGCTCGACAATGTGATACAGACCCAAGGCAACTACATACTTATGTACAAGTCAAAGGAGAGGAAGAAAAATAAGAATCCACTTCTGGCTAACAAAAGGAAAAGAGGGAAAGAGTATGGAATGCAACACCGGGACAATGATCTAGTGTTATGATAAATTCTTACGCAGCTGTATCCTTCCTTGGATCACTGTGGCAGTATTGCTACCAGATGGGAGATTCCCAAAATTGTCTGAAAAGAAAGGGAGGAGGAAGACTGAGCTGAGTTATGGTCCAAAAGACCTTGAAGGATGGACCTTGTAAACCCAACTCTCATCCCGGAGAATTCTAGAGAAAACAATCAGTGTTGTAGTGTTTTGAGAAAGTGAGAATGGCAGACCAAGTTGCTGTTTCAGGGATAGCTTTAGAATCCATACCATTGAAAAAGACCAAGAAAAAGCTGCAGCTCTAGTGGAATAGCCTTAGAAATCTAGTTAGAAATATTTTGTTTAGAAACAAAAGAACCCAATTTATTGTCCTAGAAAGATATGAATAGTTGGTCACATCTTCTGATAAATTTCATTTTACCTAAATAAAATCTGAGTGCTCCATGTACAGCTAACAAATACAAGATTCTCTCTCCTTTATTCTGAAGAAAAGGAAAAAAGGTAAGCAAGCTGATTGTCTGGCTCAAAGAGATCTCTTTAACAACCTCAGGCATAAAGGAAGGTTTAGCTGGAGCAGTAACCCTATGCTTATGAAAAATGAGAAAGGGTGGGATCGCCATCAATGCTTGCAGCTCTGATACCCTTTTAGCAGACGTCAAAGCTACCAGCAACACAGTTTTCCATGTAAAGGAATATGAAAGATAAAAATAAAGCAGGCTCAAAAGGAGATACAATAAGCTTTGCAGGACATACGTTAGATTCCAAGAAGGAGATGGTTCTCCGTTGGTCTGATGTGCAGGGTGCTTTTCAAAACTTGCCTGACCTCAAAATGAGAAGAAAGTGGTGAATCCAGCAGCAGCAGGAAATGATGGGTGATGGATGTGTTTTAAGCATCACACACAAGTAAGCGAGAATATTAGAAGTGACCTGTCAATAAGAGTCCTGTTTCCTTTTCTGGCACTATAAGGAAAATATTTTCCATTTAGAGACATAACATTTCCTTGCCAAACTCCAAACTCTGTGTAGAGCAAGTCTTTGGTGCCCACACATCTACATTTATACTGGTCTGCTTTCAAGTCCCAGTGGACATATGGACCATGGAATGTGCCACAAAGTTTTAAAAGTTGGATGGATGTTTCATCCTTGGCAGGATGTGTCCCATACAGCTTGGGTTATTGCAACAGTGATTAATAATCAACATTGGTGTTTTCTTCAGTGATCGTACCAGGCAATATACTACAAAGAACAATGTGCAACTTATTTTCTGTGAGCTGGTTTGTTCATGTCAAGGTCACCAAAGTTTTAAACATCTCTGTTTACCCTTGAAAAGAGTGAATCATCAACATGGAATCCTCCTGTGAAGCAAACAGATCTGTTAATAACAGAGAACAATATTTTATGCTCTTTATGTTTTACACACTGCCATATGATGTCACTTTTGCAAAGTAAAGGTAGATCCATCGCCTCTTCCCTAACGGCTTTTGGATGTAAGAATGAAATAATTATTAGGCTCAAAAAGGCATCAGTCCATAGTAGTGCTGAATGACACAAATTCAGGACATCCTGTGACTCCAACAAAAAATCATGCTAGCCTGAAGATCTGTTTAGTTTTTCTGTCAAAAACTAAGCTGCTCTGTAGTGAACACTCAATACCAGGAAAACATCTACATCATCCTTCTGTTTAAAAGCACATCATATACAGTAACTCATGGCTATGTCTACGCACTTCACCTCTACGATTCACAACATTACATTTTTACTAACCTAACTTCTCATCATGCTGCTATACCTTTCAACACCTGCCCTCTTCCCACTCTTAGGGTGGACTTGCATCTTTTTATTTTTATTTCCTAGCATAGTAGACTATATTTCTAATACTTTTGTATATACGGATTGTCATATTTAATCATCATTTTTTGTTTCTTTTTATTTTTACATCACTGGTGTCTCCTAATGCTTGACTGTATCCTATGCATTCCACTCTCAAACTGTATGTATATATGCTATTTTAATTACATTAGTACTAGTATTTTATTTGATGTTATTTAACTCTCTGGAGGTTTTCTCTCTAGGTGTCTGCTGAAAATGGGTATTTACTGCACAGTCAGACTTTCCCTGTAAATGAATGCCAATGAATAAATAAAATAAAATAAAATAATTATAACAAGCTCCAACTGTAACTGGCAAAAGTGCATCAGAAGCTTTTTTCATACCTCCCCCTTTTACTCTTCCACACTAGCTTACCCCCAGCTATATGCCTACAGAGCTGGCAACCACTAACAACAAGTCAACTGTTATTGCCAATAAAAGAGGTCCTTTCATGGTATACAAAGATTATCAAATGAAACAGTCATAGGCTTTTAAACATCAGCTTCCTCCTATAGAGCAATGCTCTACGTTTTGTTTTCACATTTGTTTCTATTTCCCACCCCTCTCTACCATCACCAGTGCCCACCATCTTCCATGTACTAGAGCCACTTTTCTGTATCCAGAGCAAGGCAGTGAAGACATGGGTATGACATGGTTCAGCATCATCCTTTTGGCAAGGGATAATTCTCCCCTTAGATCTTTCTATCCTCAGCCACCTTTGTGACATGCACTCAGACACAGACAGACAGACAGACAGACACACCATGCAATGACATTCATGTGTTTCATTTTCTTATGTTATGCCACACACAAACACACACACACACACACACACACACACACACACATACACACACTTACTGCTGATGTACCATGTGCATTTCTTTCACTTTTTTCCATTTATTTTCACATGTGCTGGAGCCTGTAACCTTTACTGAGTTCCTTTGCAAGGCAGGTAATAATCATGTAGTCTGCCAGAAAGTGTAGAAGAACAGACGTTCAGAACTGATTGGTCTTACCTCCACCCTGTCGACATCCCTCTTTTACCTGCTTTACTAATTGAACATGGGCTGCCAACATTCCTGATGAAAATTATACTTGTGCCAGTGGACCAAGTGTGGAAATCCTTTATTGTACTCTTGTCCTGTTATGCAAGGTATTTACAAAACTATGCATATGGTAGGCATTTTTCCAGCTTAAGGAAGGCTCCTTCTGATAAATTCTGCTGCAAGTGGGCCTGACATGGTTGGATGACCTTGTTACAAAAATAAATAACTAAACAAATTTCAAGGAGCTAAAGGGAGGTAGCTGGCACATGGGTGATCTTGATTCTGGGAGTATGCCTCATTCGTTTATTATTACATGACATGGTCAGGACTGCATCCTGACTCTTCAAGCATGACACATGGGTAAAGCGGAGAATCTACTTAGTCCAATTTCTGATTATTATTGATAGATTTTCCCATGTGTCTCTTTGAATCTGCTATCAGTACATATATAAATGAGCACTTTACATTATTGTGAGTAGAAAAACCAAAAACTAGGGAGCACAAGCCATGTGCAGGATATGGGAAAATTACAACATTTGGTTTGGCATATCCTGTGGCTCCCTGGTGATTTTTTGGTTGTGGTGGCATCTTAGGTTTCTGTATGTATTTCAGATATTAGGCAGAGGTTCCAAGCCAGCATGTAAAATACACTGTACACAAAGCAGTTAGAGTACACTGTAATCAAGATGGTTTTAGAATATATGGAATAAGACATAAAATACACAGTGACAGTGTTCCCACTATTTCTTAACCTCAGGCAGCATTTAACACTTACCTACACACCCACAATCATGAAACAGGTAATGTAATTAAACCACACCAAACTACTTTTGCTACTATTAAGACTTTTTCTTCTAACATAATGCTGGAGTTTTACATACGGCATCTGGTTCATCCCTGCTAGAACATAAAAATCCATCAGATCCACACGATCCAGGGATCTAAACCTTGTCATCACAATGCACAAAACATGCTGGAGGGATAGGTTCCTGACCCAGAGACTCCCCAGATTCTGGAATACACTGCCCATACATGTCAAGCAGAGCGTCTCTTTGGCCATCTTCAAAAAGAACCTTGACGATTGGATGGGAGATAGGAAATTTGCCCCAAGGATCACGTTAGTGGCCCTGCTAGACAGGAGTCCAGGGAAGTAAATATTGTTGGAGGAAATAGCCAGGGAATTGTTATGGCTAGGCTTGTATAGGTCCTAGGGCCGATAGCTTAGTACCAACCTATGAACCAATGAAAAGGCAGTTGTTAGTACCAAATGCTTACAGCTGTTACAAACATTGCACTCTTGACTCATACAGTACTGTCTTGTTTGTATTCTGTTACAAATATTGCACTCTTGACTTGTACAGTACTGTCTTGTTTGTATTCTGTTACAAACATTACACTCTTGACTCATACAGTACCATCTTGTTTGTATTCTGTTACAAACATTACACTCTTGACTCATACAGTACCGTCTTGTTTGTATTCTGTTACAAACATTACACTCTTGACTCATACAGTACCATCTTGTTTGTATTCTGTTACAAACATTACTCGCTTGACTCGTACAGAAGTCTTGTTAGTATTCTGTTTCAAACATTACACTCTTGACTCGTACAGTACTGTCTTGTTTGCATTCTGTTACAAATATTACACTTGTACTGTCTTGTTTGTATTCTGTTACAAACATTACACTCTTGACTCATACAGTACCGTCTTGTTTGTATTCTGTTACAAACATTACACTCTTGACTCGTACAGTACTTTCTTATTTGTATTCTGTTACAAACATTATATTCTTGACTCATACAGTACCATCTTGTTTGTATTCTGTTACAAACATTACACTCTTGACTCGTACAGTAGTCTTGTTAGTATTCTGTTTCAAACATTACACTTGTGACTTGTACAGTACCGTCTTGTTTGTATTCTGTTACAAACATTACACTCTTGACTCGTACAGTACTGTCTTGTTTGTATTCTGTTACAAACATTACACTCTTGACTCGTACAGTACCGTCTTGTTTGTATTCTGTTAGAAGCATTATTCTCTTGACTCGTACAGTACCATCTTGTTTGTATTCTGTTACAAACATTATACTGTTGACTCGTACAGTACTGTCTTGTTTGTATTCTGTTACAAACATTACACTCTTGAGTCATACAGTACTGTCTTGTTTGTATTCTGTTACAAATATTACACTCTTGACTTGTTCAGTACTGTCTTGTTTGTATACTGTTACAAACATTACACTCTTGACTCATACAGTACCATCTTGTTTGTATACTGTTACAAACATTACACTCTTGACTGATACAGTACCGTCTTGTTTGTATTCTGTTACAAACATTCTACTCTTGACTCGTACAGTACCATCTTGTTTGTATTCTGTTACAAACATTACATTCTTGACTCATACAGTAGTCTTGTTAGTATTTTGTTTCAAACATTACACTCGTGACTCGTACAGTGCCGTCTTGTTTGTATTCTGTTACAAACATTATACTCTTGACTCGTACAGTACTGTCTTGTTTGTATTCTGTTACAAACATTGCACTCTTGACTTGTACAGTACTGTTTTGTTTGTATACTGTTACAAACATTACACTCTTGACTTGTACAGTACTGTCTTGTTAGTATTCTGTTTCAAACATTACACTCTTGACTCATACAGTACCATCTTATTTGTATTCTGTTACAAACATTCTACTCTTGACTCGTACAGTAGTCTTGTTAGTATTTTGTTTCAAACATTACACTCTTGACTTGTACAGTACTGTCTTGTTTTTATTCTGTTACAAACATTACACTCTTGACTCATATAGTACTGTCTTGTTTGTATTCATTTTTACAGCATCTATTTTTGCCACATGTGGAGCATCAAGTTTGCTTTATACAATAATTTAGGGCATTTAGTAAAATTTAGTGAACAATTTTGGTATATCTGGAGTGAGCCTTAGGGTGCTTTGCATGGCTGAAACACTCATTAGGAAACAGACTAGACAGAGGCAGAGAGCCTACTGAGATAAAAAGATGGTTACTGGAGGAGTACCACAGGGTGAAACACCAGTCTGGATCCATTTCAGCATCTAGTCACTTGATACAGTCATAGGTTTGGAAGTAAAAATATGCCTTTTGTCATACCTCTGAACTGTCCAGAAGTTTGCAGAATCCCCTGACTTTGTCTCATACTGTTGACCTGTCCCTTGAAAAAGTTTTGATTTTCTTGTAAACACAAAGGATTGCAGTTGGATGGTGATGTCATACATTTCAGTTTCATACTTATTACTGTTCAGAAAATCCATGTTGATGTAAAGCCTCTTGTTTTATTAACATTTAAGTGAATTAAAGTAATACTTAAAAAATTGTCTAAGATTTTGAGCCCTTATCCCCCCACCACCATCACCACCAGAATTCTTGAGCAAAGAAATTAAGAGGTATGCTTTTTGGCTAGTGACAGAAAATACACTACACGTGGTATGCAAAACGATAAAGAACAGATAAAGGGAGTTAGAAGAATCAAAGAATGTGCTCAGACATGTAACTTCAGTGCTTTACCTTCAAAGTAAACCTAGATAATTGGATGACCAGCCTCAAATTCTCTCCTGGTCTATCTTGTCTTGCCTTCTTAGAGGCTACAGGGAAATTTTTAATATTTGTTTTTTAGTTAGGTATGAAATGGTCTGCAGACTGACTGCTTAGTAGATACCTATGAACCATGCCTAATGCCTTTTATTTTTCATCGGGCATACAAATGACTCACAAAACATGCTGCCCTTTTCCGTGACTTTCCTTATATCATCTCTCAAATACCAAGAAAATACAAAACCTAAAGCATGGTAACAGCTTGTACCAGTATAATACATTCGGACCACTTTAATACTTGTATAGTCCTTACTTATGAAAATACAAGAAAAGTTGAATTCTGACTAACAAGTGATGCACATGTCTTCCTCATAATGGTTGCTGATTAGACCTTGAAATGGAATTACAGTGAAAGTATTCCTCAATGTCTATGCAATTAATTCTTCCCCCGGTACTTACCTAATCATGTTTCTACAAATAATAGGCAAATCTGCCCACAAAAGTTAAAGAAATAAACAAACAACGTGTTATAAATAAGGAAAGTTGTATAATAGTGTGGAAAATATATGCTACAGTGGTGGTTAACAAAATCAAATTTGTTTCATGTGCAATATATGCCATTTTTAAAATAAATCTCTGCACTTTTGTAACCAAAGGTTAAGATAATTATTTTTCATTCTGGCTGGTCTCTGTGGTATCCTAGAGTGAAGGGAGGAGACACCATAAAATGTCTCCATAGTAATTCCAGGTAGATGAATAAATCCCAGTAGTGTGCATCAGTCAAAGAAATAAAAAACAAACTCTAAATTCAGATAATACTATACAGAAGCACATGTACTTTAATATGACTGTATACAACAAAAATGTCTCATACAACTGAGTAAAATATAAAATAATTTGACTGTATCATTTTACTGCAACACTCTGAGAATGGAAGGTGAAAGAAATACATTTATTTTACAAAGATGGATCTTGAAAACTTATACTGACTCATATGTGCCCTCTCTACTGCCATGAGGCTATTTATTGGGTGCTCCAGTTTCCACTCACATTACAAAGGTATGCAGTTGGAGAATTTGCATTCTTTGAAACTGCCTGTAGGTGTGCACACAGAGTGATAGTGTGTGTTTGTGTGCATATTTTGAGGTGTTGTCACTCCATTTATATAAAGCATCAATGCCTTGTGTCTCCTGAGTACTAGGACAGGATGTAGCATCAGCATGACCCTGCAGTGGATTAAAATGGTCATTGAAAAATGAATGAGTGAATGAATGAATGAATGAATGAATGAATGTATTTATTTATCTGTTAAACAAGTAGGCGAGCTAGCCCTAAGACATTTTTGAGTCACAAACAAGACTCAGAAACAGATCTATACATAGCTTGATAAAAATATATATATAATTTATTACACAGATTAAAGACAACAGTAGCAAGTACAGACCACATGAGAGTTAAAAATGTTTAAATTAACTATTTATAACATTTTCAGCATACATTCATAACATTTTTTAAGTATAATAAACTTTACAATTGAAGACAAACACAATCAATATGACCATTTTCTTTTATTTTTGCAAAACAGATTATACATGCAAACAGAAAGATGGTCAGATGTAAATTGGTATGTTTGCAGTCAGTACACCTAAAATTATTAAAACATATGTGGTACCAATCAATAAGGATGAAACGAATGAATGAATAGCTCAATGGTTGTAAAGTGGATTAAACATCTACCTCAGATGTTATGCCTTAAATAATAGGATTAAGGGAAAATATATTATTTTATTTATTATTTGCATTTGGTTACTGGGAAACTCCTAATGGGTTTTAAAACACCTTTTCAATGAAGCCCTGATGAGAAAAGTTCCAAAAAAAAACCAATCAATATTCAGAATGTAGTTGAACAAATATACGCATATAATACAAAATGCACAGTATGCAGTTAAACAAATATGCATATAAGACACATAGACTGAAAAAAACATGTTATAATGCTTGTTCAAAAAGTAATAGTCAGTTGCATAAGGTAAGGAACATAATGGAATATTCCTGATATTGGAACAGTTAAGGGAGATGTGTACTAGCGTACAACATGAAAAAGGCCATCCAGATGGCAGTAGAGCATTTCATATTCTGGAAACAAAGACAGTCTATTTGTTTATTTATTTATTGATAGTTGCTTATTTATTTACTTAGTCAAACATTTCTCAGGCACATGCTTTAAATTATTGACTATTACTAGCAGTGAAACATAATTAGAGAAAAAAAATATGGAAATTAGATGAACAATATGTCCAACTTGAAGCTTTTGAAAAGAACAGTGTTTTAAAAGTGAAAAATGAAACCAGAAAAGAATCTCTAAGAAATAATTAGGTGGAAAATGAAAATGTTAAAAGGAGGCTGTGTGAAATTTAGCTGTTTTAAACATTTGTCTTGCAATTAAATGGGTCTATATTACATTATTGAATACTTATAATATGGAACGTTATATGGTCGACACCATATGTTCGAAGTTGTAAATATTCAAAAATTAAAGCGGAAATCTCAGTAGAAAAGATTTCCATTTACTGCACTGTAGTGCGATCTCGGAGTTGGTATATATAAAGAGCGGGGGTGTGGGGGGTGCAGGGGGGCTTGCACCCCTGCTTAAAATGTTCAGGTAAGTTTTTCCTTTTTTTAATTTTTTTTTGGTTTTATTTTCGAATGTTTACAACTTCGAACATATGGTGTCGACCATTTAACGTTTGATGCTATAAGTATTCAATAACATAGTATAGACCCTGTTTAAACAGCAGTGCCCTGACTGTCTTTAATTTATTTATTATTTATTTATTTATTTTGTCTTTTGTTAACAGGGTTAGTATATGTTAGACAGGGTGGTGATAGGTGCAGGAGGTAGAGTCAGCAAGGTAGTTTTTCAATTCTCTTTTGAAATGGAATGAAGATTGGATAAAACGTATACTAGTTGGGAGTTTGTTCCAAGTTTGAGAAATGGAGCATTTATAGAGTAATCTGTCTATTGTTTTGTTAGGTCTGTAGGTGACAAATAGCAAGTGGTCAGTGCTACAGAGAGGTCATGAAGGTTTGTATAGGGATAGGACAGTAGACATGGAGGGATAGTCAGCAGGTTTGTAAAGTAGAGAATGTGTCATCTGTAGCTGAGAAAGTTGGAGTAGTTGAGTGAATTCAAAACACTGTAGTTGTTTAAGGGTAAAGCAGTGATGGGATGTGTAAGGGAAATTGCAGGCAAATCTGCCTATCTGCTTGTATATTTATTCAGGTTTGGGTAAAACATTTGCTTGGAGGTGGGTAAATATAGGAGAAGAGCAGAGTAGGCAGGAGATGAGGTAGGCTTAAGCAAGTGAAGTCACTCGAGGTGTTGGATAAAACTGTTTTGTTTTGACACAGTAAACTGAGTTTTTGATTGTTTTTTTTTTAATGGATAGTTGGATATGATGGTCACATTTCAGTTGATCATCAATTGTAAATCCTAGAAGTTTGGCATGGGCATCAGCATGAATGACTGTGTTGTCTTAGGGAAGAGAGACTGAAGGAAATTTTAAGGTTGGACATAGATTTTGGAAGGAAAAAGAAGAAGCTTAGTTTTCTTTGGGTTGACGATGAATTGGTTATCAATTAACCAGTGTTTAACAGTGTTAAAAGAAGTCTGTGTAAGGGAGTTAAGGTCAGCAGGATTGTCGGAAAGGGTAATAACAGTAGAATCATCAGCATACTGGATCAGAGATGAGATGCAGCAAGTGGAGTGTAGTTTGTTAGCAAAAATTCTAAAGAAAAGGGGGCCTAGAATGGATTCTTGGGGACACCTGTTTGGATAGGTAAGAAAAGTGAGCAGGAGGTCTACCATCTAACAGATTGCAATCTGTTGTTAAGATAACTAGAGAATCAGAGAGTAGTGGACACGGAGAGGCTGAGCACAGTTAATTTAGTAAGAGGTTAGGGTGAAAGACAGTGCTGAATGCTTTGGACAGGTCAAGGAATAGACATGACACCACTTTCTTATCTCTTGCCTCTGCTATAGTCTAGGTGAAGGATAGACGAGGCTGTGGATGTGCTGTGATGGGGCCTAAATCCGTGTTGAGAGGAGGTGAGGAGGTTTTCCTGGAGTAGACATTTCAGAAGTTGTCTGTGAATGCATTTCTCTAGAATTTTTGAGAGAGGGGAGAGGATGGCTATAGGATGGAAATGGGAAGTGTCAGTGGAGTTACCTCCTTTGTGAAGTAGAACTGTATAAAAGTATTTCCAAATTTCAGGGACTGAGGAATCTTTGACAGAATGTTTAATTAAGGATAGAGATGGGATGTGCTATACAACTGGCTGTAAGTTTGGGAAAATGGGTGGTGGGTTGCTGAAGGAAGAAGAACATGGTTTAAGTTTCTGCAAAAGGGATTTTATATAGGTAGTGGAAACAGGTTTCAGGGAGATGGCTGAGTAGAGGCAGGTAGTGGAGGGGGTGGGGGGATTGTGACTGGCTATTGTCAGGGAGTGTTAGTTTGTGGATAGGGTCATTGAAATAAGCCTGGATGAATATTGTTCATGGTGTACCAAATTTTTTTGGGGGGTTGAAGTGTGGGTAGACTGAGTTTCTTGACAGAATTTCTTCTTGTCATGGATAGTACATTTTTTAGTAAGGTTTCTTAGTTCTTTGAATTTAAGGAGGAGAGAAGAATATTGTGACTTACCCCATTGTTTCCAGATAGTGTCTATAAGTTTCATAGTGGAAAGGATATCTTTAGAGAGCCATGGTGTGAGATTAAATTTGATCCTAATTTTCCTGATGGGTGCTAGGGCATTTAGTATGTTTAGGAAAACATTGTTAAACTCAAGAACAGCATCATTTAGAGGAAGGTTATACAGGTGAGACTAACTGACAAGGGAATGTTGGTAGTTGAAAGTTTCTGCATTGAAGCTGGACATGTTGTGGCAATCTCTATAAAGGTGGGGTTTTGAGGTTTGAGAAGATAGTCTTAGTAGTGAGATAGGAAGGTGATCACTTAAGGTGTCTGGTAAACTGGAGGGATTCTGGTACTGCTTAGAGTTGGAAGTTAAGATCCAATCAAGAATGGAGATGGAGTTTTTATTGATGTGGGTGGGAGCATAAATAAGTTGACTGAAACCAAAAAGGTTAATACTTAGGCTAGGGGAGTGGGGGTTATTCCATTCAATATTGATGTCACCTAATATGATTGTCTCATATGATAGATGTTGGGAAATCCAGGATAAAATAGATTCAAGAAATGGAATATTGTTACCAGGAAGTATATAGATAGATGTCATGTCAATTTTTTTTGTTTGGGTAAGGTGCAGGGGAGAAGTCAGGAAGGGAGTGGGAGAGGGGGAGATGTTAAACTGTTCTGAGTACATGATAGCAATACCTCCCCCTTTTTTGAAAAGTCTGTCTTGCCAGAAAATGTTGCAGCTGGGGGGGGGTAGAATGTGTGAGTTTGTGAGCCAGGTTTCTGAGGGGTTAAGATGTGAGGAGAGTGGTGGGCAATCCAAGTGCTTAATTCTGTTATTTTGTTTCAGATACTTTCTATGTTTATGGAGTAGACAGACAGGTGTTTAGTTGGAGAGGTTGGGAGTTGGTGCCCAACAGGTGAGATGGAGGTGGTACAGTTTGAGGAAGGGGATGGATCAGGATTGGGGTGGATGGCCTCATCTGGTAAGAGTGATATATGATGTAAGTTAGGTTTAGAGAAATAAAAATAGTAGTTAGTGGGTTTGAACTTATGTTTAAGGGAAGTGACAGAAAGATTGAAATGCTTTAATTTGTGAAACTGAATATAGGAGTTATTGTATATAGAGAGGGTGAAATAGGGAAGTGCAGAGTTATATTGTAGTAAGTATTGAGTTATATGTTACTTGGGTAAGACTGGGTGACAATGGAGGTTATTGTAGTTTAATGTGATAAGATGATAACTCAGAGAGGAGGAACAGAAAGGGAGTTAAGAGGAAATACACTACCATGCTGTTATTTTAAGTGGGTACATTACTGAGGTGAAGAGAGAGGAGTTACTGATTTAGGGAGATTTTGTAAGAAAGGTAAGAAGGTATAGGGACTAGCAGGTAAGGGGATGGAGAAAAAAAGAGGAAGTGAATACAAATCAGGGATAGGCAGAGGTGGAGAGAGGGAAATTGATTTGTGCTATAGAGCTAAAAGGAAGTGGGAGGAGTGGGAGGTAGAGGATGGGGAGGAAGGCAGGGGAAGGTTTAGTGATCAGGGCTAGGGATGTATAGTTATAGGATAATTAGAGCGACGGGGAGGACCCTTACAGGGAGGTCAGAGAATAAACTTAGAGTATGCAGGGGTGGTTGGGAATGGGGGTAGGGTAGAAGAGTGGAGTGACCCCCAAGCACAGCAAAGGGCAAATGGACTGTGGCAAATGGAATGGGAAGAACCAGGCTATTGAGAGAAGTCACCACAAAAACAATCAGTAGGACCAGATCAGTGCCCTTCTGGAGCTTACAGTTGTGGGCTAATTCAACCAGCCATGATAGCATTTGCAGTTATTTTATGTTTAAATTTAACCAAAATTGCTATAGATATATTTTGAGTGGGAGAGAGAGTTTTAGTAACTGGTGGGGGGTGGTGGTGACCATGCAGCTCTATTGTCCATGCTAGGTATACACACCTCAGTAGTTTAGCACAATATGTTAAAAACATACACTGCCACAATACAGCATAAATAGAATTTAGTGCACTCCACTCCCGTACCCTACCCCATTCCCACCCACACCCAAATACATTACATTCATACATTTAGAGACCACTCCCACAAATGACCTCATCCAATTAATCTTCCCATAGTCACACCCATAGTCTAACTGCAACATCTGTAGCTCTGTTCTTACAATTAAGTCTCCCTCTACTATAATTATAACATCTACTATCTCTACCACAATTAGAACATGTTGCACCCATAAAATGTTTCACTCCAGAGCATTTCTACCATTCCTCCTTTCTCTTACCATTACTCTACTCATTCTATCCCAGTCTATCTCTTACATTAACATAGACCTCTCTTTACCTCCAATACATCTGAGCCTGACAACTATTCTACAACTCAATAACTCTAGCTTTTCCAATATCTTACCCTTTCTATTCAATTGTAACAATTTGTCAACAAATGTAAAATAAAACAAATAAATAAATAAATAAATAAAATAAATAATAATAAATATACTTCACTAAATTCAGTGTCCTTCCCAACAACAGAAATGTCAAGACATCTTATAGCAATTCACCCAACTTCTCCTCTGCAACTCACTACCTTAAACACTTTAGAAATCTTCTCTTCATAATATCTCAGAGCAGTAACATACACCCTAACCCCGGCCCTTTCCACTCCTCACATGTCACTAATACTCCCTCTTCCTCTCATAACTCTCCTCTCAACACCTTTTTATCACTACAATCAACATACGTAGTATCTGTAATAAAATTACAGAATTTCATGCCTGGCTCTCTCAACATAGACCCCACATTACAGCTGTTACAGAAACATGGCTAAAACCACATATATTAGATACTGAAACACTTCCTCCTGGCTATAATATACTTTGCCATGATAAGATTACATAAGAAAGGGGGTGGACTGGCTCTAGTGTATCATAGCTCCCCACCATAACACCCTACCCTAAACATGTCCCCTCTTTCAGTAATATGGAACTGCTTCTATCATCACTAAACATAAACAAAACTAAACAACAACTAATAACAGTTCTATACATTCCCCTGGCCATAACATCCCTACCCTGGAAGATATTCTATCTTGGGCGATCCATAACTTATCACAAGAAACCATCATTCTTGGTGATACTAACATTAACTGGCAAAATATATCTTCCATATCCCCTGACAATAGCATTTATAGATTTGCCCAGCTTATTAACACCCCCACCCGAGTGCAAAAAATATCCAGGATTTATCTTGGACTGGATCTTAGTTTCAGACCCTCACAAATAATCTAATACTAGTGCTCTCCCAGACACCTTAAGTGACCACTCACCTGCCTTTACCTATAGAACTCACACTCATATTCCTAAGCCCCATTCCTACCGCATGTCCAGAAACTTAACCAATTTTTCCCTATCATCTCTAGTAAACTCATTAAAAACCCAAAACTGGACTCCACTCAAAATACTACCTTTAGAAGAAGCAGTAATCTACTTTAATAAAGTCTTTCTCAATATCCTAAATTCTCTAGTCGCTATTCGCTATACAATGATAAAATGTAACCATGCACCATGGCTTACAAAATCAACCAAAAAGGTACTTCTCTCCAGAGATCAAACCTGGAACAAATGGCACAAAAATAAAAACCAAGCTTATGAAATTACCTATAAACTACTCCAAAATACAGCTAAAAAACTGATCAAAATGACAAAAAGACCTACTTCTCACAACAACTCTCTAGACAAAAACACATCCCTAAAAAAATCTGGAAAATTGTCTCCTCTCTCCTAAATCCAGGTACCCTACAAAATTCTTCACCTTTTCCAGATAAGGATCCACAACAGACAGCTCACATTTTTAACTCCCACTTTATTGAGACCATTCTTAAACTTGTAAAATAGCCCTCACCAGCAACAAGTGAAACCTAGTTCAGATCACTCTCCTCACAAAATTAATACTAGCAACCTTCCTGAAGCTCTTACATTCTCCTTACAAGCAGTACCCACCTCTCTAATATGCAAACTATTATCTAAACTTAAACCATGCACTCTCTCTGCTGACAACCTCCCCTCTGAATGCCTTAAACTCAGTGCAGAGGCAATAGCCTATCCCAATAGCATATTAATTAGCAGATCTATCTCTGAATCCAGTGTCCCACAGCTCTGGAAGATGTCCATCATAACTCCACTTCATAAAGGCGGTAATACCAAAGATTTATCCAATTATCGTCCTATCTCCATTTGCCTCCTTTACCTAAGATACTAGAAAAGTGTGTACAAACTCAACTACTTTCAACACCTTACCGACAATAATCTACTCACCCCAATCCAACATGGGTTTCACCTGGCTCACAGTGCTATCACAGCCTTACTTTCTTTTACTGACACTGTGAATAAAGCTTTGGACGCTGGTCTCTTAACATCAGTGGTCTTACTCAACCTATCCAAAACCTTCTACACAGTGTCAAATGCCAAGTTATTACAACAACTAATAGTAGGATGCTCCACCCATACCCTTACCTGGTTCAACAATTACCTAGACAACAACCTGTGAGATGGCAAAATACTCTATCTGGCTACCTGAATAATAATACAGGGGTTCCCCTAGCTTCAATTCTTGGACCACTGCTTTTCAATGTATTTATAAATAGTCTCCACACAGCCTCTCTTCATAGCTCAATCATCCAATACGTGGATGATTCAACTATCATATCCTCTTCTAACAATTTCCCAAATTTTCGTAAAATTACACAAAATGCATTCACGTCAATAGAATCATGGCTCAATGAGGCACAATTACGTTTGAATCCTAAAAAATCCAAATTACTAGTCTTCTCACCCAAGTCAGTACCTCAAGATTTTAAAATCTTTTCCCAAAACATAACTGAAATAGAAGTTGTGCCCTCTGCAAAACTTCTACATGTTACCATAGATAACAAACTCTCATTTGAACAGCACATACTCAATGCAGTAAAAAAATCTTATTTTAAATTAGGCAAACTTTACAGGCAAGTGACCTATATAGATTCTTTCACAAAAATAAAACTAGCAAACTCTCTCCTACTACCCACCCTACTCTATGGCTCCCCAATTTTCACAAATCTTCACACATCCCTAAGTACTAAATTGCAGTCATGCTACTACAAAATAGCCAAATTTCCCTGTGGTCTACCTAAATGCACACACCACTGCCAAACCATTCAAACACTGAACTGACTGGACTTCCCCCATTACCTTCAGTATACACAATTCACAATTGCTCATAATCTAACATTCCACCCTGACAACTACCCTTCACTTGAAGACATATTACAAACCTACACCCCCTCCAAAGACTTAAGATCCTCTAACAAACAACTTATTCAAGTCTCCAAACCTAATAAGAGAGCAGGACAAAGTTTATATTCTTATGCCATAGCAAAACTTTGGAATGACCTACCCCCTCTATCACACTTCTTGATTCTTTGAACACCTACAAAAATAGCTTAAGAAACCAGTTTCTCAAAAACCAAACTTGCCTCTGTCCCCAAATCAATAGACCTCCTTAGAGCCTTCTTGGTTCCCTGCTGTTTCCACTTAAGTGTCTTCATACTCATCTTTTAACTCTGCCGCATATCATATGTAGCCAATCTACTGTCTTACCTTCTCTCCATAAAAAACAACCCAATGACTGATGTATACCATGTTATTATGACTTATCCAAACTTTGTCATTTTCTCAACTGTATAAAATTCCTTAGTCTGTTTTATTACTAACTTTACATTGCATGTGGCTAAAAAAATGTATGCTCTCTTTGTTGTAAAACTGTAATTTGCAACTCTGTGTAAACTAAATTTAACATGGAGCTTTTCTCGCCCAGGCCTCCACTGAGAATGGGTTTTCTGACCCAGTGGACTTTCACGGTCAACAAATGTAAAATAAATAAAATAAATTAAAAAATAAAATAAATAAATAAGTACAAAAATAAAGAGCAGAAATATCTTCAATGCCTTTAATTTAAAATATATTGGTTATTTGTTGTCATCAGTTCAGTGGGCATATAGTAGCTGAGGAGGGAAACCAGACTGCGAGCAGTTCAGATTTCTGGGCTAAAATTATAATGTCTTTAATTTAAAATATATAGGCTGTTTGTTGTCATCAGTTCAGTGGGCATACAGTAGCTGAGGAGGGAAGGTGATCGCCAGCAGTTCAGCTTTCCGGGCTAAAATTATTTGGTGAACACCTCACAGGGGACTTTGTTTGCTGAACTACACCGACAGCTGTGCATCAGCTCTCCTGTTGTGGCTGAGGTTTCTTTATTTTATTTATTTACTAATAAAAGACAGTGTGAATGAGGTATAATTAAGAAGGACTGAGCAAGCATAACAAAGTATTGTTAATCTTCTATTCGGAACTTAAGAAACAATGTTATAGAAGACTATAATTAAAGATAAGTATAATTGGACATGGACACAATTTGAATGCATACACTATGAAAGGATGTACTGGAAGAAGCAGTAATTCTGGTCTTGTCTTATAGGTATATATGTTTACAGAATGTGAATGGTTAAACATAAAAAAATAAAGAAACTTATCTGCCCTACTGAGATCTTTCCCTAACAAATACCAACCTGCTGCCAATTCAAAGGTCTCTATACTGTTTTACCAATAACCCATGTCTCGATGTGGGTAATTCTTGATTTACCCACAGCTGACATGGTTTGGTCATGGGGTGAAACCCAAGTGATCAAACCAAGCCAACAGTGGGTAAATCAAGAATTACTCACACCCAGCCATTGGTTACTCCTATTATCTAACTGTTTCATATTTGTCTGATAATTGTGTAGTTGTACTTTTTATTTAATTTACTTTATCTTCTTTCATTTTGCAGTAGAAAGAAAATAGCTCTCTACACTTTTCTTCCATCTGTACTTAAGTCTTATACAAACATTATATAATGACAATAGCTAGCAAAAGAATTGTCTTGATTTATTATTTATTTAACTTTTTGAACAAATAACGCAAAACACTTCTTTAGTTAAATTTGCAAAAGGTAAAACACTATCACCTGAATAAAGTATCTACTCAATTATACATACATTAAAATTAAATTAAGTGGATATTAAGGACCAGAAATGCTTATGAGTAAAGGGGTTAGAGGAAGAATGTTGTCTTATGCTTTTAGTGCTTATCGTTGTACGTCCCTGACTCTATCTTTGAACATCTTGCAATTAGCCTTTTCTGTCTGGTCTTTGATGCATCAGGGATTTGGCACTGTTCCCCTCTCATGTTTTTGGTATGTTGTATGAAAAATGCTTAAATTTGCCAATAGTGTGAAACTGAAAGGATTCCTAAGTTTTAATCAAGCAGCAAAGAAGTGAGCAAATGTGGTTGATCATTCTGTTAAGCAAGCATTCAAATCATCATCAGCAAAACATCAAATGATGTATCATCAAAAACAGGACAGTGGCACCTGAGAGTCTGTACTTATGTAGGTTAAGAAATACTTCTGTAGATGCTGCTTCTGAGTTGCTTGTTGGTGTAGTGCATGTGGAAGTAGTTTAAAGTACCCATTGTTAAAGGTTTGAATCCTGCTATCTTCATTTTTTCATTGCTGTAGCAATTTGGGCACATGGATCCATTCAATAAAAGGATTGCAGAGCTGTGCAAGGGACTCAGAATTTTTTTGTGATGGACATTCACTTTGTGCTAGGAGAAGTACTTATACATTATTTTATTTAATTATTTATTTATTCACAAACCAAAAAACTGAACATTCTGAAAATGTGGACAGTTGAGATGTATAGTTTCAGTCCATGTAGATGGTGAGATGCTTACACTCCTTTTCTTTGATGTTCTGCTGCCAATAATGTGAATGTTCACTTTACAGAACAATCAACCACACTTGCTAGCTTCTTTGTTAAGTGGCCTCATATTACTTGACTAAAATTTAGAAGCTGAAATTGAAAGTACTACAACTCTGTTTGAGTTATACAGATATCAAACTGGTCTTGATGTTTATTTTTCTGTATTCATGCGTGCATCACTACTTCAAGTAATCTGTACCTCTACATATTCCCCCAGATTTACTATTCCTCCATGCAAGACTAGCTTAGTCCTGCACGGAGGCAGATGTTTAGGAGCAGGACGGCAGCATGCCATACATAATAATGAGGTGCTCTGCCTGAGCTCCTAGGCTTACACGGAGCGTGTAAGAGTGTAGGGGGTGTGTCTGAGAGCAGAGCTCTCAGAATATACACCCCCCCTGCAATGAAGAAAAGCAGAAAGGGGTATGAAATGAGTGAGACTGCTCATAGGTGACCACATATCCCCACCAACAGTCCCCCTTGTGTACAACAGCAACAGTATACATACATAAAATGAAGAAACACTATATATTTTTTTTTAAATCCAATTAAAGCTAACTGTAGGTGTGCGGGTGTGTACATCGCTTAGTTACGGTTAATGCAGCTTAAATGGCTAAACAGGATAACAAGGAAGATATATGCAAATGAAGCAGCACAGCAATAGTATAGTGGGCAGAGCATTCGCCGTACGAGCAGGCATTCCCGGTTCGAGTCCCACTGCAGCACATTCCATTTTCCATGGCAAAGCATGTTATGACTAATATTTCTGTCATAAATAACCCACTAAATAGCATATTTTCATAAAATGGAGTACTGCAGTAAATGCACATGTGAGGTGTCAGCGTCATAATGAATAAGGCACTAGTAAACAGGTTTAAGCACAAATAAGCAGTAGTAAACATATTTAAGCATTAGTAAGCTGGCTTAAGCCAGTTTACATGGTGGTAAGCAATGCCTGCACTGGTAAAGCAATTCTAAGCTAACTCTCTGTAAGCAGATGTAACGGCAGGTTAGCAGTGCTTACCATCGCGCAAACCCGCTTACAACTGCTCAAAAGTGCCTTAGTCGCTCTGTATACAATGGCCCTTGTTCTGCCTAGCAATAAAATAAATGACCATGCAGGTCTCGAACCCAGGACCCTATACACCATAGTCACAGTAGTTAACCACCAAGCCATCACAGAAGTACAGAATAATGAGGTAGCAGCAAACAAGTCCTCACCATAGTAAAACCAAACTGAACCTGTGAAAGGAATCAATATACAGTCATATGTTCCATAACCCACTAGATAACATAAATATGTGAACTGGAGTACAGCAGTAAGGCCAAAAGTGAGGTGTGATTGTAATAGAGTGTTGAAGTCCCCAATAAAACACAAGGACCCCATAGAGTGCATGCACACATTAATCATGGATATCAGGCAGATATATAAGATGTAATGTAAGAAATCAATGCCAAAAAGAAAAAAATAATGCAAAGTCTAATGTAAGCAATGCTAAGCATTGCACAGGCCAGCTTAGGAGGTGTAAGCAATGTGTAGGCCAACTAACTCAATGTGCCCAGTGTTATACCCCTTTAAACAATACCAACCTTAGTTAAGCAGGTTTGCCCATAGCTTAGCCTTTTCAAAACCGGCCAATCATGGAAAAGTACAGGAAACTGGCCCTACTTAAACCCAAGAGGCGGGAATACACCTCATAACTGGTTGTAGCTTCCCCTTGCAGGCACTATAGCAGTAAGGGGAGAAGGTGTGCGTTTTCAGGTGCAGTGCTGGTGCATCCAGGAGTCCAAGGTCATGGCAGGACTCCTTTTCAAAGACCATGATCAGAGACTGCTGCAGGGCCAATACCAGCGCTCGCAATATAAGGCAGAGGCCTGGGACCATCTCACCTGCGACCTCACCAGTGCCATTGTATACCCCGAACTGATGAGCAGGTCAGGCACCCCTATGCTGACCTGAAGCGGTGTAAGGGGGACCTCTCGGAGGAATGGCTCCAAGAGGCTAGAGCATCAGGGGATGTTCCAGCCATGTGTAAGTATCACCCCAGTATGTGTGTAATAATTGCCAGCTTAGGTATATCATTGATAGGTATGGCTAAATATTCCTCTCATGTCCCCCACAGCTGCAATGGAGTGGGCCGCGAACCAGGAGGCCCACATCAGTCGCCTGGTGAGGTTGCGATGCGAGGCAGGTCAGCAATACTCATGCATTTACTGTCATAGGAAATAAAAATAAAAGTAGTAGTAAATTAATTGCTTATATAAAACATGTATTGTTTAAGGCAAGTACTACATACACTAGAGAATATGGCAGGAAGAGTCTCATATTGTTTGTAAGTCAATAAAAGTGTAATAGCCTGACAAAACAGGTCTAACTGTTGGACTGCATGTGTATATCCTGGCATCATATGGTAATGCAGATATGTAATCATGTAATAGTACTGTAGTATTAAGCACTGTTACCCACACCGTGAACCATAAATTGAATGTGTAGGAATGCCTGTATATGACAGGTGTAATCCCCAGAGGCCACTTAGTACAACTGAGAGACACATTGACAGTAAACAGGGAAAATGCAGACAACAAAAATTGAATAGCACATGCAAGTGAGATGTGAACTGTTGTTTTTTTAGCACACACAGCCACAGTTCGAATTCTGCCAGTGGTAGTAGTCTGCATACAGAATCATACCCCACAACTGTACAGCTATGTCCAGAATGTCTATTAAAGTGGCCCATATCTGTTGCCTATCAATCCCCCTGGGAAATCAGTGGGATGATCCCAGACATATAGGCAGCAAATGGGAAATACAACGGATTGACACACATCTATGAGAACAAAGCTGGCACACTAGCAACTCCCCATTTCCTTATGTGACTAAGAAGCCACGTATGTCCCATTTACACCTCAACTTGTCAAGCTGTGGTCAGAGTGTGTACAGTAACAGAGTGAGATGTATGTGCATAATAGTAATGTGGAATCTGGTACTGTGTGTGGGAACAGTCAGGTAGTGCTAATAAACATTCCTGCCACAGGTCTGTCAGACACCAACACTGTGCCCAGAAATACAAGAATGATATGCAGTTGCTCCGAATAATGAGGTACTACACATCACTGTCGTCCACACTGTCCTACAACATATAACTGTCTATGAAATCTGTACATGAGTATTGTAATGCAAGGTCAGAATGCAAAAGCACAGGGGATTAGTAAGACAGAAAGCAGATAGGAGATATACAGCAATATCTATATAGCAGACACAACTGTGATGGACAGTGTTTAAGTTGTAGCAGATACAGCCATGGTCTAAATCCTGGGAGTGGGATTAGGCTGCATACAGATTCATACCCCAGAACTGTACAGATGAAGCCAGAATGTCCAGTATATGTGCCCATATCTGCTACCTGTCCCCCTGCCCCCCTGGTAAGTTTATGGGATGATCCCAGATGTTTAGCCAGCAAACAGGGAATACAAGTAATTGTCAAACATCATGAGAACACACTTGTCACTGTAGAAACCCCCAAAACTGTTAGGAGAGTAATATTTAAAGTATGTCCTATCTACACTCCCATGTTGTCAAGCTGTGACCAGCGTGTGTACAGTAACAGAGTGAGATGTATGTGCATAATACTAATGTGTAATCTGGAACTTTGTGTGGCAACAGTCAGGTAGTGCTAACAAACATTGCTCCCACAGGTATGCTGGATACAAACACTGTGCTGAGAAATACAGACCATTATAACCTGTACTGCTACTGTTCATTCTGGTATTGTAGGGAATTGTGAGTGTTGCAGTTTTTCTGTATAATAAAGTATCACTGGTCACTGTCACCCACACTGTGCTACATAATATAACTGTGTAGGAAAGCATGTATATGTGTGTGTCAGGTCACTAAAGGTGGAAGAGGGCAATATTCTAGATATGTCCCGGCACACCAGTATGTGGTCAACACATGGCCAGAGTCTGTGCAGAAAGAGTTGGACAGCTATGTACAAAATATCAACCCAGAATCCGGGAGTATGTGTAGCAACAGTTAGTTAGTGTTAACAAACATTTCCTCCACAGGTATACCAGGTAAGAGGTGTATACTGCAGGTAAAACTGGGTCATGTGTAATGATGACGACAGTCATATCACTGTCCAAACTAAGGCTATAGGATAGTGTAGTAAGACTTGTAAGGTACAGATAACAGCACTAACTAGGAAAGTAATGTGGACTACAGAAATATACTAGTTGTTAATTGACAACTTTCTCTCCCACCCACCATATCTCCAACAATAATCAACATACCCACCCCAACTGATATGTAATGACTCTGATAATGTCCAATTGTTTGATAAATATTTTCATGGTTCCCATGCATGCACTATATTGAATTATTCCAACATTGGTGGCATGGTGTCATCAATGTACCTGCATGTTGTACTTATTACCACTGTGGTCCCATATATGCATGCGTTCTGTTTGCTACGCAACTGTTCCATATCTGGTGCCTGGGTTAATGAGAATATCTATGCATGCTGTTATACCTAAACCTGGAATGTGTTGACTACTATTAAACCACATATGATAATGAAATCTAAACACTATAGCATGCTTGGGAAGGCTGGTCCCAGCAGACCCACCTGTCCCACCTCAGCTGGCTGTGGCACTGGGCACCAGCATGTCTGGGACCCAGCCCCAGACCTCCCTGTCCGTTGGTCCTGCACCACCTTTGGGTGGAACCACCTCAGGGGATGGGGCTCGCCACCCCCCCCTGGGAGTGGGCTTGGACAGGCACCTGTCACCCATCACCAGGTCAAAGTTGTGGTGCGTAGAGAGATTGACCAGCAGTTTGGTGATCTTCTATGCCAGCTCGAGGGCCGTGTGTTGCAATTAGAGAGTCAGCCTTGCTCTGCGACTCCGCCCCCAGCACAGCCTCCTTCGGGGCTGTGAAGGTGCAGTGGTGACGGCCCATGGGTGGGGACCTCAGTCCCACTGTTACCAATAGGGGGCTTGTGGGCTTCCGATATCCCAACACCTCTCCCCATCAAGTGTCATATACCGCCCCTGTATGCATCTTGTTTGTCTTGTCTTTTAACCTACCCAACCTACCTCCCCAAATATACCTACTACCCCTCCCCAACATCCCACTCTCACCTGAAAAATAAAAAAATGGTAATCTGTTCCCACAAAAAAATCTCACCCCATACATAGCTGTCCATTTCACACACATGTCCACTGGACACATGTAATCTGGTCTAACTGGCATCACAACTTATTATTGTTGTCCTCACCCCTCTCCCAGGGGTTTGAGTGTCCAAATCTACCTCCAAATTCAGTGTATATGCACATCTGTTGCTGTAGAAGACATGGGTAGCTATGGACCTTCCCTACACCCTTCCTGCACATCCCTGTCTATTTTCCCTACTGTCTTTCCCTCTTTGTGCCCCTTTTTTCACCACTTTCCTACCAACCCCCTTTTTTTTCTTTTAAAGAAATTAGCACGGGGTAAGCAGGAGTAAGCACTTTTAAGCAGCAGTAAGCAGGTTTAAGCCTGTTTGCACGGGGGTAAGCAATGCCTACACAGGTTAAGCAATTCAGAAGCTAACAGAGTATAAGAAACTGTAACTGGAAGTTAGCAGCACTTACCTCCACGCAAACCCGCTTACAACTGCTTTAAAGTGCCTTAATCACTCTGTATCCAACGGCCCGTGTTCTGCCCAGCAACAAAATAAACAGCCTCTGCAAGGCTCGAACCCAGGACCCTGCAAGCCATGCCAGACATACATAACTCTGTTTTCAAAAACATATCATGCAACAGTACAGAGAATGTACTCCAACATTTAGATGTATGTGTGTGTGTAAATATATTAATATCTAAACAGATACAACATATCTATATATATATATATATATATATATATATATATATATATGTATATATATATATATATACATATATATATATATATACATATATATAAATATATATGAACATATGTACATGCAAATGCCTACATCGACACATATATATGTCTACACCTATATGTCTACATATACACAGCAACTTACATATACATAAGCAGATATATATCTATGTAGGTATATACGAACATAGTTATATATATCTGTATAGATATATATGGCCATACATCTGTAGATAACAATGGTAGATTAACTAGAACATATATGTCCACATGCACCGTTAATGGGGTTGAGAGGCCCCAAACAGTATATGACTTGTACGAATAAGTATACCCCCCCCCACAGCCAAACACGTCTGCCCTGCAATACACTACCAAGTTTTTCAGATCCCATAACCAGGACCTGACAGAACATGGGCACAAGATGTTAAAAGTACTACATCCCACCTGTATGATGTCAGGCTGGTATTGGTAACACATCATGCAGTACAGCCTGGCTCCCATAGGAAATGTAAAATGTGGAAGCTATCAACATCCCCAGGATACATATACACAGACACATATATGCAGATACAGATATACATATATATATATATATATATATATATAGAGAGAGAGAGAGAGAGATACATGTGACTACACACAATATGGAACAGCAACTATGCCTACAGTTAACACGTTAACAACTGGACACTGTATGGGCCACCCATACAAATGAAATCATTGCCTGCAACATATACCCACAGAGAGGTCATAGGATAAAACACCACACACAGGTTTGCAGAAATGGAAAACCTTTATTTGTGTACTATTACAGTTTTATATGCCATGTCACATAGCTGTTCAGACACTGACATCCATATAAACAGAGTAATGCAACTGTGCAACAGTTATACTAATACAGTAGTCTGGAAAGGTCCACAACTGTTGCTGTTCAGGCCAAGCCCTTCAAATTGTACAATAGTAAAGACAGACTGGGCCACAGGATACCAAACAATCAACAGTAATTAATGCAGATGTATAGTTCAGCAGCCTCTATCTACACTCTGTACACAATCAGTAGGTGGTAAAGACTTAAGCTGACCAAGTAGGATGTAACTGTTACATAACAAGCCATAACTGACACAATCACAAGCACACTGACAAACAGAACAGTCTGTATGGCAGGAGGCAGTAGGTCTGCTTTAACCCAATTTATGTAAGTAATGTAAATATAGATGAATTGTATTGTACTGTACATCCAGATACCTTAAGGCAGCTCACCCCTGATACCCCCACATTTTGTAACAGCCTAGGTTATTTATGGTGCACCCCCTCCCCCCAGACTCAATAATACAGGGCCATATACCACTATTACATACACTGGCCTCAGGAGTGCATAAGGGCACACATGTATTGTGTAGGTGAAGCCCATACATATATGGCCCCAGCCTCATCGTATGTGTTGGGGATACAACAGCAGTGGACTGATGGTAGCAATGGAAGCATGATATACTCACAGCCCACTACAGAACAACCCCTGAGAGCATGTCATATGTGCAAAGCTTGGTATGTACGTGGAGGACAGAGGCTGGAGCACAGACCCATATGTGGAAAACTGTTGCCATACACTAAGCAAGTCACTGGTGTTACAGGATAGTCTGCAACATATTCTTAGTCAGGGAATTGAGGTTAGAAATATAAATGGATGCAGCCATATACTGATAGCACTCAACATACACACTGTCAGTGAAATATCTGACACAGGACCTGTGTGATGGACAGACAAAACATGATAGGCACACCTCTGGCCACCAAGAGGATAGGCCCACAGTTGAGAGCTATGCAGACAGACTGCATTCCAAGGTAAACTAGTATGTACACACACACACCATGTAACACCAGTACTATACAAAACATAACACAACTCTACTCACACTCTCTCTGTAGTTCTGGAACCTCCTACAAATATGTAGCTGGCCTGAGTGTGCCAGTTCTCCTGTAAGAGGTATTGCTACCTGCTGTCTGTAACACTGATGCCCATACACAGGAAGGATGTCCATCACACAGGAAAGTTAAAGGGACCACACCCACATGATGTAGGGATTTATAATAGGTGGTTGCCATGACCATGGTAATTGGAAGTACTACACAGCAAGCTGTGTGCAGTTAGCAAGTGGAGGACACTGATTGGTGCAGAAGCCATCATCTGATCATGTGCATCACCTACTAAAGCCAGGCTGCAATCTATTCAAAGCAGCTCAATCCATTTACTGGTGAGAGAGGGAGAGAGAGAGAAATAAAAAAAAAAAAAAGAAAGAAACACAAATCTCTTCAAAATAAAAGCCTGAGTCAAAGGCATTGAGCCAACTGTTATTCAACAAGACATCATTCCCACAACAGGTATGTGACGTATATATACATGCAATAGAATGGTCCATCATAATGGGATAGATGATGTGGAATGATTTATATGTGCCATCAGGTGTTGTTGCGATGATGTTCATCTGAACAATTGCTATGGACAATAGTGTCTGTCCTTGTGGGTAGTGGGCCACAGCCATCAACTGTGCAAGTCAGCACTGACGAATAAGATGTAAGCCATCATACTGTGTGCTGTGTAATGGGACGTATGTATATTACGTGGCCAATAGCTGGTGGTGGAAGTAATGCCATTATGATGGACATGTGTGAGCCACGGCCCACCACTGGCAGGATACTCAGGTTAATCTGTAATGTAGCATGCTGAAATGCCATAGGTGTGTAATATGGTTACCTGCAATTGGGTCCTACATACACCCCCTAATGTCAGGCCGTGTCCATATGTGGCACCTGTCTGTGTTGTAGCAAGGCAGAACAGTGCAGCTGTACAGGAAGGTGTTGTAAGATTGCGGAGCTGATGTCTGAATGTACCCCATATATAGGTATGCATATGTGTACATATGTCACATATAATATATATATATATATATATATATATATATATATATATATATATATACATATATATATATATATATATCAGCATGTATGTCCAGAAACATACATATACGCGTGTGTAGACATATATATGTACACATATATACATCGCATATATCTACACATATATAGATATATAACTATATGCACATGTCTACATATATACAAACATACACACAAACATATATATATATATATATATATATATATATATATATATATATATATATATGTAAAGACATGTCCCCTATATTACTACCACAGTGATGCATGCTATGTGCGAGGCACCAGCACACATAGCAATACACATAGATATCTACAGCTGGCAGTGTGTGCACATGTTAGTCCCATGCTGGGACCACATTGCCCCCGTCTGTGAAGTATGCAATGGGAATATGGGGAAGTATGGCAGGTACACATGTGAAGGTGGTCAGGATTGGTAGATATAGAGGACAGTCTACAGGGGTGGTATGTGACACATGTGTTGGTTAAACACCATGGATGGTGTGTGTGGTCTGTGATGTGGATGCCCCATTGGCCCCAATATGGGCACAATGGGAACAAGCCTCCCACCCACTGCTACTCACAATAGCAGTCCATGTCCTGAAGGTGCATGGTCTGGATGCTGAGCAGGAGAAGCATGTTGGCCCTGTGAATGTGTACTGGGTGCCTCAAACTGATGTAGCACATCCCTCATGTGTCTGTGGAGCCCGGTATGGAACAGACCCTAGACCTGAGCTCAGGGGACAGGAACATGTCTGTGTGTGCCCTGATGGGGTGGGGACAACATCCCCTGGGTGATTCCACCTGATGGTATTGTTGGAACAGTGCATGAGGAGGCCCCAGGTTGTGGCACACATGTGATGTGGCCAGGTATCATGGGCAGATGGGTTTGGAGAGGTGAATCTGCTGGCCAATAGAACATATACATGTTATTGTGTCACTGTTATAGAACATGTCACAGTCCATCTCTTGGTAGTCTGGTTAAATGCCTAGGTTTTTTCTTTTTTATGTTATAGAACATATGTTGGTAGTAATAGTCTACACAAACCCGGTACATGTCCAACAGCATGCATAAATATCCCCAATAACACAGAATGTCAAATGTGTAGCAATCTCAGAGCAGCCATACCACGAGCATAGGGCATATATGGAACCATAGTGGCCGTGACAATGGCATGCAGGTGAATAGTCTGTAACAGGCCAGCAATGATAGTGTCCACACAGGGGACATGGCTACAGTCACATAGCATAAAGTGTGGTACAATACAATATCTGTCCAACTGGTAGGTAAGCTGTAGCCATACCTAATGAGTTGTGTGTACAGTTTGTTGAAGCTGATATGGTGGGGGGGGTGACAGAGATGTGTATTACGAACTGCAGTAAGCCTGCCGTATGAGTTGCTCAGACCTGTTTCCATCTTTATATCTTTCAGCCAAAATTGCACATGCACGGTTGCCCACTTATTCCCATGTGGAGAATGAAGTGTTGATAGCACACATGATCCAGCACTATCCAGTGCTGTTTGGCAGGACCACACATGAGCAGCAGGAGTGGACCGCCCTGTAGAACGATCTAGTCCACAGGGTCAATGATGTCAGACTAACCGCAGTTATGAGAAGGTTCGGCATCATTGTACTGACCTGCTTCGCAATGCCCGTCAGCGTACTGCTGCAGTCCGGGGAGATCACCTTACCACAGGGGGGGCCATGCCATCCATCCCCCCTGACACATGTGGAGGAGCTCTTGGCCAGCCTTGTGGTACCTGCCCATCCGGACAGCCAACAATCACTGGACTCCTTCATGGAGGTGGGTGTCACCCACACATCGGCAAAGGAGCGTGCAGGTAAGGACACAGGGCACATCATAGACCACTGTTGTGTATACATCCACATTGATACAGGTAGATCCTGCATATCTGACATATCATAGATATATTGTGTTGCTGCACTGTAGTGATAAACAGATGTCCAGCTGTGGTAGTATCACAGGAATGTACCATTGATGTATGGTAATACTGCACCCACCCTGTAGCACTGCCACAGGTGTGGCCACTGACATTGAATCTCTCACCCTCTTATGTAGGTCCCTCCAAGATACCGCCAAGGCAGCAGCCTATAGCTGGTGAGTATGTTTTATGTAGATGCTTGCCAACACACCAGACATGTAATGGTGATGGTATATTCCATGCACACAATCTAACACACCTACCCTGAATGCATGCTATGCATGTGCATGTATTATTGCTGTGAAATGCACGGTCTCACAGGGGTGACCATGATGGAGTATTAGAAGAGTATGTCAGATACCTGAATGATAACTAACATCCTGTCATTCTGGAATGTGTCCACAGGGAGTAACATACTGGTAGTAGATATGGCCTACAGTAGTGACATGTTTGGAACAACACCCATATACAGTGCAACACCAGTGTATATACCTGTAGGACAATGGCAACTGCTGCAGAGATACACTATGGCATAAGGAATTACAGTAGTCCACATTATCAGCTGGGTCTAGGCTGCAACATGTGGTGTTCAGTGTATGGGACACTGCAAAGTGACACACATGCATGGCTTACTTGTCATGCATCTGCATAAAAGCTGAAGGAGGTGGGGTCCCAGCATGATACACCAGTGCACTGCAGCAGGGATCCTAAGGATGGTAGGAATGGCTCTATCCGCACATAGTCAGGGTCAGCCATAACCCTACCCACACAGCAATTGTGATGGCAGTGTGTGAACACCTTGGGATATGCACATGAATAGACCTTGCAATCATGCAGAATTGGAGGACATGTGTAGGGCAGACTGAACATACACTGGCAAATGCAGATGGCCCACGCTGGTATACCCCTGCCAGGAGCAGTGACTGCTGTAGTACACCCAACAAGAGGTGTGATAAACCATCATGATAAAGGTGTGCACACATATGCTCACATGGTGTGTACACATTGCGGTCAACAGCCGCACATCTAACACAATCTGTACACACTGCATGTGAAAGTACAGGACATATGTCACATATTGGGCTCATGTACTGCTACAATATGCGGTGATGTGGTCCCATGGCAGATCAAGGATGTGTGTGTAAAATCAATAGAGGTGTGTACACCCCCGATAGCTACGATATGCTGTGATGGTTGTCAGTGTAAGAGTATTGCAGTGGTCATACATAGTCTGTTGATGTTGACAGCTGTAAGTCAGGCATCAGGCATTCACCAATGACAACTGTCCACATATCATCCCAGGTATGTGCTGCTGAAAAACATAGGGGCTGTGAGAAGTAAAGCTGACATAACTGACACAGTACTACACATTCCGCAATGGGTTGTACACCTGTGAGTTGTGGTGCACAGTACATGACAGGGTGGAGAACAGGTGCATAGCAATACTGTGTACATGGGTGCAGTGGTATCCATGGGAAGGGGTATCACCTAGTGACACAGCACATGCATCACACACATGTATACTGTTGCTAGCATGGATTGACTATAGCTTCACTGCATGCTGTTCTGCACCACATGTTCTGCATGTTGGCAGATGGGTAATAGGAGTACTGTGTGTACTATCAATGTGCAATCTCACATGTGTGTGTGTGTGTGTGTGTGTGTGTGTGTGTGTGTGTGTGTGTGTGTGTGTGTGTGTGCATCCTGGTGGTTAATTAGTTTGCCTGCAGGGTCACTCTGGTGAAGTGGAGGGAGGTAGATGCATGTAGGATGTGCATGTGTGTGTTTGTGTGTGTGGCCGTGTATGCACATGTGTGATTGTGGGGTGTTCATACAGCTGTACCTCCCTTTGGGACCATGCAGTACATAGACACGGATTACCACATTACACACTAGGAATACATGTCATGTGTGTAATCACAGGACAGCAAATAGTATAATATGGTCTGTAGCATGTAACAGGCATCCAGAGGGAAGGTAGACACCAGGTGCACCCTTAATATCGCAGTCAGCAGAGAGGTCACCTACAACCCACGTATGCACCTCTACAGATGCATTGGAGAAGTACTAGTCAACACCAAGGAGTGTATCCAGATATTACAGTTATCACATGATAGGCTAAAGGAGCAGCATGTCTGACATGTACTGAGTATTACATATACATGATACACCAGTGCATGCATATACAACATAGTAGCCCACACATATAAGGGCCATGCACATCATTTCTGGGCATACAGAGGGTGCATACCGAATGACAGCAGTGAGGCCATGTAAATCCACTACACACAGGTCAGGCAGGTAAAGTAGCAACAGGCCTTGTGTTGTGGCCACTTGTGTGGGCACTTAGAGGACTGTGATGTTAATGAGTGGTATCAATGTGTGTATGTTAACAAGTGTGATGCAGGATGGGGTAACACATGGACATATACGTGGGACTGTCTGTAAAGCCATGGACAGGTAGGTATTATGGAGGTGTGTGTGTGTGTGTGTGTGTGTGTGTGTGTGTGTGTGTGTGTGTGTGTGTGTGTGTGTGTGTGTGTGTGTGTGCATGTGTGTACTGTTAGGCAATGCTGTACAGGTTTGAAAGTGCATTTATTGTTTTTCCCCACAGTGGCGAGGTGGGTGAGGGGCCCTCCTCCATGCAATATGATGTTGGTGTCCATACAGACACCGAAGATGATGATAGTACTGTTGAGGCACAGGTGGGGTTGTCAGGGGCCGACATGGCGCCAACATTTGCCATCCCCCTTTTAGCCACCCCAACCCCGCACACAGTTTCAGTGCCTACACATACCCCATCACCAGTGGCCATAGTGGAGGTACAACTGGCATTTGGTGGCAGTGCACAGGCAAGTGTGGTAACCATGCCTACTGTGTCTGGTCACAGCAGGCATAGCCAGATGGCCTGTAGGGCACCACATAGGCAGATGTCGCAGGGTGCTCATGGTAGGGCCGCACCACATGACATCATACCCCTGGCATAGGTGACATAGCTGGTACCAGCAGGTGCATGTTTCAGGCTATAATGGTGGCACAGGCACGTACACCAGATAGGGCCTGAGGCTGCAGAGGGCTGCTCCCACACTTGTAAGTGACAACCTCTGTGAACTGTCAGATGCCATCTGTGCTTATACTGAGCACACGGATAGACGGCATGATGAGATGATGGCCCTCAATGGCCGTGGTGTATCCGTGCTTCAACATGTGATGGGGATGCAGTGACACCTGGGTGGACGTGGGCCAGCAACACTAACAGCTGGCAGTCAACGTGGACATGCTAGGACACCAAGGGCTCCTATAGTGACAGTAGCAGCCCCGGCAGTGTGGGGGTGTGCTGTCCACACCACACCACAACAGGCCATGTGCACGTGGTCCTGACCAGTCCCAGGAGGGACCTGGTACCAGCAGACAAATGTCATCAGCAGATGAGAGTAGCACATTGAGGCCTGTACCTGGATGTGCCCATGGAACCCCTGGCAGGCACCGTCCATGTGTCCGTGGCCAGAGGCAGTGAACTGTACACCCTGCCAGGTATGGTCTACAGCTGTCCATAAACACCTGTGTATGGCAGCCACATGGCAGAACTGTGTGCATGCATACCCACATACTATGCAAACACACCAAGGGCAACCCCATACCTACACACACCACATCACCTTGCCCAGATCCCCACAGTACACCCCTCACCCACACACATATGGTGTTAAATGTATGGTCCACCCTCGGCCTCTGGCAAACCAACACCACACTCTGTGCATATGATGATACCTACATCCCATCCCTATCTTCTGTACCATTGATGCAGGGACAAACTGATATGATTCTGATGCACATGGTGACTGTACAACAGTGACCACAGTACTGCAGTGTAACGTTGTAGGGAGTAGAGTGTGAGGCATATTTGGCAGGTAGTGTAGCTGTCCACCAATGATGCCTTATAGCTGTTAGCCACACTGGTTGGTTGTGATCTCTATAATGTTATCCATTTTTGTTGTAGGTGTACATGAGTCAGCACTAGGATGCCCTGTACATATGATGATATCTGTGCCTCATCCCTGTCTTCCATACCATCAATGCAGGGATAGGCTGATATGGTTCTGATGCACATGGTGATTGTACAACAGTGTACCACAGTACTGCAGTGTAACATGTTGTAGGGAGTAGAGTGTGAGGCATATTTGGCAGATAGTGTAGCCATTCAGCAATGATGCCTTATAGCTGTTAATAACACTGGTTGTTTGTGGTGTCTATAATGCTATTCATTTTTGTTGTAGGTGTACATGTGTCAGCACTAGGATGCCCTGTGCATATGATGATACCTGTGCCCAATCCCTGTCATCCATATAATCAATGCAGGTACTTTCTGATATGGTTCTGATGCACATGGTGACTGTACAAAAGTGTACCACAGTAATGCAGTGTAGCATGCTGTAGGGAATAGAGTGTGAGGCATATTTGGCAGGTAGTGTAGCCGCCCAGCAATGATGCCTTACAGCTGTTAGTAACACTAGTTGGTTGTGGTCTCTATAATGGTATCCATTTTTGTTGTAGGTGCACATGTGTCAGCACTGCCCTGTGCATATGATGATACCTGTGCCCCATCTCTGTCATCCATACCATCAATGCAGGGACAGGATGATATGGTTCTGATGCACACAGTGACTGTACCACAGTGTACCACAGTACTGCAGTGTACCATGTTGTAGGGAGTAGAGTGTGAGGCATATTTGGTAGGTACTGTAGCCATCCAGCAATGATACATTAAAGCTGTTAGTAACACTGGATGATTGCAGTCACTACAATGTTATCCATTTGTGTTGCAGGTGTACATTTGTCAGCATGAGGATGGTCTGCAGTCATATTCCACAATGGGGCATGTCATTGTGCTGACACCATGGCTGTGATATATCTGGGGTACAGTCGAAAACATTTCACAGGTTACTAAACCAGTTATTGCCTGTGCCACACGGACAGGTGGCTTGCTGAGGTGTGTATACCCTACAACTTGATGTAGACCCATCCACATACACGCACACTGTTACTTGGCAACACTAGGACTAGACTCCTACCTAGCTATGTCATGATACTGATGTATGTGGCTTATGTTGCACACACACTGCACAGCGTTTATGGTGAGATGTGTCCCAGGTTACATGGTACTTGCAGAACATCCCCCGACATGTACAGTATGCTAGTGGGGAAGGTAATGGGTGTATTTGGATGATACGTAGTGTGACATACCATCATATACACATTTATAGACACATAACAGCCAGACACACATCTGAGATACCAGGGCCTATGGCTGCTAACTTGACTGTGTCTCCAATGTGTTACAGGTAGGCTGCACACATCACATGCATAACTGTCTTGGATTGTGATAACAGTTACCTGTATGATTGATGGTGACAGTGGCAATTATAACCTTGTACATGGGACATATACCTGGTGTACCTTGCTGTAATAACAGTGTACACAGCACCCACATCCCTCACTGGATATTGTACTCCCAGAAACCCATGATGACACTGCCATACCCACCATCACACATTGGCCATGACTGCGATACAACCCATAGTATACCCCAACATTGGTACTACAGGGATATGCATATCATGCTCATGGCACATGTGTAGTGGGGTGTCAATCAAGCTTAGGTTGCCTGTATATATCTCAGCTAGATACCTGCCATCTGCACATCTGTACAGGGACTGACAGTCATCACCTTGGCAGGTAGCTATGCAGTAGCATGAGTGTGTTGACAGACCAGTAAGGGGTATATCCTGTGACACAGCTCACACACCAGGGATACAACAGGGCGGCCTCAGTGTCCAGCCATGCTCACAGGTGTGCCTGTTGTCAGTACTATATTGAGCACTCTGTTCTTGCCTGGGTTAGCACTGTCAACAGTAGTACTGCTATGATACACTACATGTCAGTGTGACAGCATGTACCTTGGGCTACTACACCTGTCTGTAACACATTCACATAGATAACAGTGCTGTACAGGCCTCATATATGTCTGTGTCCCACACATGACACTCATACCCCTTGCTACTGTAATGACAGCACATAGGTGCTTGTATTGTACATGGCATTACATACACTTATTATAGATGTCATTACCCTGCTATGTTATCAGACTGGGTGGTGTGAAATGGTTACCAGGGCTAAGCCATGCTTAGCAGGTATCAACTTTGCTGCACTATAATACCTAAGGTGATTTGCACAAAGGTAAGTGAAGCCTACACTGTGTAAGTGCCTATACGTATACCCGTAGCCTAGCACCACTTAGCTTCACGCAAACCTACTTAAAGCTGCTCAAAACTGCCTTAACCACTTTATATCCAATAGTCCTTGTCCTGCCAAGCAACAAAATGAACAGCCCTTGCAGGTCTTGAACCCAGGACTCTTTACACTAAAATCACAACACTTAACCACTACGCCATGACCACTGTGAAGACTGCTGTTGTTTTACCAATATAATTGTCAATACACATATTGAGTAGTATTGAACATTTGCCTGTAGTTCCTAAATTGTGTAGTCCTTGTTATTAATATGACTGTTGCATCACATATGTTGTTTTATCACAATGTGCACATAGTAGATACATACGGTGAGATACATGTGGGAGGGTATACACAACCGTGACGTTTACTCATGACAGGAATATGGTCATATACATATAATAGGTCTATATATGTCTACATGTACTTACACATGTATACTCATACATATGTCTGTATACACATCTGTATAGTGCTACATATACATGGCCATGTGTACATCTCTTCATATGTACATATGTCTATATATATATATATATATATATATACACACATATACACATATATATGTATATATACATATGTGTATATATAGATACGTGTATATGTATATATAGATATATGTGTATATGGCTATATATGTATGCACATCCTATGTGTACAGATATGCCTAGTTATGTTGGTATATATATATATATATATATATATATATATATATATATATATATATATATATATATATATATATATATATATATATATATACATATATATATATATATATGTGTGTGTGTGTGTAGATATCTATAACTATATGTGCATACATATCTATTCTAACATACCTGCTACTGTCAATATATATGTAGATATCCATACGTATATGTGCATATGTATCACTATCTGTATAAGTATAGACATATATTGCTCTGTATATGTATATATCTGGGTGTGTATATGCATATCTATGTACATATACATACCCATCTATATATGTTATGTATATGTGTAAATATCTATATAGATATCTGGATAATTATATATACATATATTTTTACCATATGTCCTGAATATGGAGTGTAGCCCTACCTCAGCCCCTACAGTCCCAACTTCATAGTGCAAGGGGATGTCAGGTATGTATAGCAGGTATATTAGTAGACTATTGCTACTGTAATAGGGATTGTCTTCACAGACATGGTGTGTGTGGGAGGTTACATCTGCTTTTCACATGTGTGCCACTGGCTACTGACAGACATCCTAAGGACATCATAGTACACTACCGCTGCTAGCATGTAATGCTCCTGTGGACTACAGCAGAAATATTGGCCAATATATGTGGACATTCTGGAACACTCTGGACAGTCCAGAGGTATACACAGAACCCCTTAGTGCAAAACATGTGGACCAAGTCTTACAATATGGATGTTAACAGCCATGTAGATGGGTATAAACCATAACGACTGGTATACATTTGCCCCCATAGGTTATGCATTCACACACCCCTGTCTGTCCTGATACAAACACTGGTACAGAGGTGCCATGACCACATACTACCCACTAGATATTGACATACATCTGTATAGCATCCCACTGCTCTGTCAGACATACATGACTATTAAGGGAGGCCCAGCAACAGCACATCTGGCAAGTATCTGGACATGACATCTCACTGGGTAAGTACATTAAGCTGCTAGGCATGTAACAAAGCACTGTGCAGGCTACAGGCAGACTGGCTCAACACTGGCCTACATCTTCTATGGGGGAATGGGGTCTATATTAAATCATTGAATGCTTAGAAAATCGAACAATGATTTATTGACCCCATGTAAGCAAAAGCTTTCAAACTCAAAGGCTTAGAACAGAGTTTTTTTCCAAGAGAAAAAAAATTGCTGTTCCAAAAAAAAAACACTTAAAACATAACATAAAGTGGGGGGCTTTGCCCCCACACCCCCCGACCTGGAAGGCTGTGCTCCCCACACCCACCCTACTTAAATATACCAACTCTGAGATCACACTATAGTGATGAAAATGGCAAAGTAATGGACTCGGCCAAGTGATTTCTTTCCAAAGGAAGGAATTCGCTTATATGCCACTTCGTCATTTTGCCTTTTTGTCTTTTCAAGTTCAACCAAGATGCATTCGAAATAATGCATCTTTGGTCATCTAATAGGAACTCGGGGGAATGCACATGTACCTGCATATATAGCAGGCTCTACAGACATGTCACAGCACAGGGTAGGATACACCTGTGTAAAAGTGCATAACCACAATCAGTGTGAACACAGCCACAGCCACATATGGTAAGCTAGCATAATATTACAGTATATGGACTACCTTTTCAACACCATCCTCATATGTGCCACTCACACACTAACCCTACATATACTGGGCCACTATACAGTGTGGTCTGATGCCTGTCTGTGGTATGGGACATGTGTGTGTATGGCCCTACAAACCTGTAAGCCAATATGGTAACATACAGTGGAGCAGCATGTAACATAAGATAGGACGGGACCAAGAATAATGACATCTACCACATTCTGTACACAGGCCAAAGTACATATTAACAATACACATACTGTCGACATTCACCATAAGTACACAGGCCTCAGTACTGTACACACAACCACAGAATGTCCAGGTTATGCCATCAAATATAACCCCTACTGTACATAACAAGTGTAGCAGTCTGATATCTCACTGGCCTATCAGATATGATGACACTAATTATGGTGTACAGCACATATGCACCTCTTAATGCATGACATATGTACAATGGTTGACAGAGATGTAGCTGGAAGCACATACACAGGGCCAATATTGACATGTTGCTGTGATAACCTCATACATTTACTGTTGTAACTGGGTTTGTTGCAACATATGTCCTATGAGGGATATGAAGTCAGTAACTGTCACGGCTTTCACCATCTACAGACTGCAATCCTCACACTACCTTCTGCATTTCACAGATAGATGCTGTGTGGGTAACACATGAAACCAAAGGCACCACACACTGCCCAGTCTGCAGATGACACTACAGATGGGGATTTTTCATAAACACAGATGGGGATTTTTCATAAACACAGCACTAACATGGCAGGTATTAAAACATGTAGCACAGCCATATCCACATACACCCTGTTAAACCAACATTAATCCAAATGCAGTATAGCAGCACTTACAGTCTGTAGTCAGGTCAGGCACATCCCCTTCCTGTGTGTTGCCCTGTTTCCACAGTGTATGTTGTTAGAGGTCAGTCCCCAATCCATCTGAGATGCTGTTTGCCAAACAACAGATCGAGTTCCTGCTCCCAGTGAATGAAAAGGCCAAACACCAACATGATGTTCCTAGATATTGGAGTGTGTTTTCATGCAACTGGCTATGGGAATGTTACCACAGCTGTTCCACATGTAATCAGCTAGAGGAGGGCTGCAATTTGTGCAGAGGCCATTAGCTGATCATGAGTATCACTTAAAATACACATGCTGCTGCCTAAGCAAAGCAGGTGTAGGTCTCCACATCCACCAGAGAAGGAGTGAGAGAGGCAGACAGAGGCAAAGATAAGTCAGGGAGGGGTGGGGGAGTAAAACACAAGCATGTTTGTGTCACACACTTACCAGCACAGAGTATCAAACCCCTGATGACTGTGTAGTGCTATCACATTTCTATGCAGTTATTGGATGCACTACATAGGTTACATGTTGTGGAGCCCTCAGAATGTATATGTGATGGTGAGTGTCATCTGCAACAGGGATATGGTAGCTATACTGTAAGTGTAGTACATGTGCCTGTCCATACGAACAGATGCCAGCGTCAACATAGCCACATTCTCACAGTGACATACAAACACTGACACACTTGGCAGGGCCAGGAATACAACTCATCACAAGTCAGATTGCCACAACACATTACTGTGTGGGTATCACATGCACCACAGGGGTCATATGGAGGTTATGTGTTCAAAGTATATGGGAAAGTGTCTAACATCAAACAGCATGCTTCAGTATGCCAATGGGGGTTGTAGTGAGTGTGAATGCGAACATACACATCACACACACACACACACACACACACACACACACACACACACACACACACACACACACACACACACACAGTGCCAGTACTGACATGCATGGGTGCATTGATTCATGGGTGTGTAGTGGTCAACTGTGCCAGATGGCTATACAAGGCTAGGTGATGGGTATACCTTGGCATCAGGCCACATGACAATGGTCTGCATTGTGGCTCAGGGGTGTAGTTTCTGGATTTGTCGACACATATGGGTATAGTATTCACCATCCAGTCACCTGGGTGACTATTGTGTGTGGTCAATGCTGTGCATTGCTTGCCACGTATGTGTTCCTTAGTCTATGACATGGATGGTGTCTGTGATGTGCACACCTCCCACATGCATGTAAAGTGACATGTGGAACTGTACCTGGGGTGTCTAGACCATGTTGTGTACACAGATTATCATCAGATGCGCCTGTCCTGGCCCCTTGTGGCAAGAACTGGTAATGGACAGCAGGTTTACCCTGCACCTACATTGATAGCATGATAATGGCATTCCCTGGTGTCAGTGGAATTCGTCCATACAGGGCATGTTTTCAGGCATGGTATGTCCTTTGTGGGTCACATTTGATGGCACCACAGGGGTTGCAGGTATCCAGTGGGGAACATGGGGAAGGTGCACTGTCTGCATGTACGTGCCATGCCCTCTGTACACCACTGCAATCATTCCATAGTTACTATCAGTAGGCAATATGCAGTGTACTACCAACATTGCAGCTGTTGCCTAGGTAAGTGTGTGTGTGTGTGTGTGTGTGTGTGTGTGTGTGTGTGTGTGTGTGTGTGTGTGTGTGTGTGTGTGTGAGACATGGGTTGAGAGTGTTCTCTGGTTTAAACTAGGGTTGCTAACTTTGTTTGTCTGGCCTTGATGTCACATCTATGGGTATGGATTTGCACCCTAGCCTTTTGGCTATTTCACATCTGTTATCCCTGTATGGTAGACATTGTGATATATACTAGGGCCACCATATAGGAAATTTGCAAAACCCGGTCCACATTGGGCCCAGTTGTTACACACTCACAATCACCTCCACACACAGGATACAAGTTACAAACACACACACACACACACACACACACACACACACACACACACACACACACACACACACACACACACACACACCTGTCATGTCTGGGATTAGAACTCCTACCTAACTAGTTTGTTACACTACAGCACTACGCAGTTAAAGTACTCACCATGGAGATTACTGGAGTACTCTTTCCCCAAAGGTGTACTTCACATTGGATGACATCGGCAGGATTGCAAAAGTAGAGCATTCAAATTGCAGTGAGTGTGGCTAGGCTACAAGGCATTGCTCCTTACACAGACATTGACACACACAAAACAT
Organism: Protopterus annectens; assembly: GCF_019279795.1. Lineage (NCBI taxonomy): Eukaryota > Metazoa > Chordata > Ceratodontiformes > Protopteridae > Protopterus > Protopterus annectens. The sequence continues at coordinate 734,476,932 of NC_056741.1, read as the reverse complement.
CCATAACCAACATGTGTGGGTATAGAACCCCTAAAAAAGGTCTATATTACACTACAGCGTGAAGTTGTTATAGGATGCACCATGGGGATTAATGGAGAACTACTTCCCCAAAGGTGCATTTCACATTGGATGACATCAGCAGGACTTCCAAAGTAGGGTATTTAAATTGTAGTGAGTGTGGCTAGGCTAAAATGCATTGCTCCCTACACAGACATTGAAACACACACAAAACATCCAGAACCGCCATGGGTGGGAATAGAACACTACCAGAGTTCTATATCACACTACAGCAATACGCAGTTATGGCACGTGCTATGGAGATTAGTGGGCTACATCCTTCCCAGAGGTGTAGTTCTAGGTGGATGACATCAGCAGCCTTACCAAAGTAGAGCATTCGAATTGCATGGAGTGTAACTACCCTAAAAAGCATTGCTCTCTACAGAGACAGAGTCAGACAGACATACACACAAACATACACACAGACACACACACACACACTTGCCAAGTCTGGGATTAGAACTCCTACCTAACTAATTCATCATACTACAGCAGTACACAGTTATAGGATGCACTATGGAGATTACTGGGCTACAACCTTCCCAGAGGTGTATTTCTAGGTGGATGACATCAGCAGCCTTGCCAAAGTAGAGCATTTGAATTGTAGGGAGTGTGACTACACTAAAAAGCATTGTTCTCTACACAGACAGACACACACACGCAGACACACACACACTTGCCAAGTCTAGGATTAGAACTCCTACCTAACTATTTTATCACACTACAGCAGTACGCAGTTATGGCATGCACTATGAAGATTACTGGGCTACAACCTTCCCAGAGATGTATTTCTAGGTGGATGATATCAGCAGCCTTACCAAAGTAGAGCATTTCAATTGTAGAGAGTGTGACTACCCTAAAAAGCATTGCTCTCTGTACACACACACACACACACACACACACACACACACACACACACACAAACACACACAGTTGCTATGTCTGGGATTGGAGCTCCTGCCTAACTAGTTTATCACACTACAGAAGTATGCAGTTATGGGATGCACCACAGTGATTATTGGGCTACAACTTTCCCAAAGATGTATTTCACAGTGGATGACCTCAGCAGGCTTGTCATAGTAGTGCTATGGGGAGGGTGGTGTGTGTGCATGGGCCATAACCCATTCATCTAGAGGTTGACACGCCATATGCGGGTACACACAGGGTCATATTTCACAGGTACGTGTATACAGCTGCTAGATGACTACTTCCTTGTACAGTCATGTTGCACAGCTAGCACATGCACCACATAGTCTGTAATGGTGACAGATACTAGTGGCTAGTATCTGCAGTGAGTGACATCTGTACCTCATGTGGTTGTGGCCCTTTGGCTGTATGCTGGGTGGGACAGTCCTGGATGGCTCCTTGTCACAGTCACCCTCTTCCACACATCTATGTATGTCTACCTCTGGCTTATTATAGTGTGTTGTCCTTACATATATGTCTGTATTCCTATCCACTGTGTGTACAAAGCATGAGTGGTGCATACTGAGTAGTGTCTGCACTAACATCTGTGACTACCAGATATGTCTGGTCCACTGGTATTTGCAGACATGGCCTTCATGTGTTTGTGTGTGAACATGCCCAGTATGACCTTTCAGTATGTTGTTGACTGACATTACCTTCATTTCTTTATTTTGTTGACTTACATTGCCTTCATTTCTCTAAGTGTGTGAGCATGCCCAGTATGCCCATCTGTATTGAATGTGTGGATCGAGTCCATTTAGTTGGTACTGCAGTGCTGACCTTTGTGTTGTACACCTACAGGTAGCATGATGTTTCTGCAGGGTATCCATCGATCATTTGGCATTGACCATTACTACATTTTTGCATAGGATGGGGGGGCACACCTGACTATTTCTACATTTCTACACAGGATTGGGGGGGCACACCTGACTGTTATTACATTACTACATAGGATGGGGGACACACCTATTTCTACATTTCTACACAGGATTGGGGGCACACCTGACTGCTATTACATCACTACTAGGATGTGGGGGCACACCTGCCTATTTCTACATTTCTATACAGGATTGGGGGGGCACACCTGACTGTTATTTCATTACTACGTAGGATGGGGCAGCACACCTGACACTTGTACACATTTGCTATGACTGTACTGGTATGTCAGGTACTCCATTTCATTCTGTATTCTTACCTATCATGCTGACTAGAGGCATACCAGTGTACCAGAGATCTTAACTTTGGTTGCCCTACATATTAGTGTCTGACTTTCTACCCTTTAGAACTAACATCCTACTGCCTGACCTGCTGTCTGTCTGTGTAGGCTTGGGGGAGAGGTTACCCATAGCCATCATTCAGAGGACATAGCACAGGCTCTGTTTGGGTTTGTCTACACCTGTCCTGCTGGCTGAGACTGTTGTTGGGTATGTGAACCTCCCTGACTGGCATGTGTGAGTCATATGGACACACATGTCGCCCAGCACATTTCCTGCAGTGGGTTTTGTCACCCTGTGTAGTACTGGTTACTATGGTGACTCCAGTATGTGTTACAGATGTCATAGTGCCACTATGGGTGTCTACTTTCTGCTGCCATAACATTCAGCCACCCAATTCCCTTGCATGCTCACATCCATACCATAGATACAGGTAACGACACATTTTACTCCATTTGGCAATTGGTAGGTTGATTGACTTATCTTGTGGGTGAGCCAGGATTGCGGATGGTACTGGAGGGCTGCCTATGTTGAATGCACATAGTACACTCTCTATGCATGGTTGAGCACAGGTAGTGTCATGTTTGACTTCCCTTTTACTGTATGTGTGAGTCAGAGAGAGGTGTCATTTCCTGGGTCCCTACTGTTTCAGTGTATGGGCTATGCATTGTCTCTTTGCAGCATACTGGGCATACCTCCATCTGCCTACTAGGGCAGGCTCAGGTTGTTCCTCCTCCAAGTCACTCTGTGCCTGTGCAGGCCTTGGCATTGGTGGAGGGCTGTGTGGCCCTGCCCCCAGCTGTTTCCACAGGATCATATTATGTAGCATGACACATACCATTACAATTTGGGTACATGTAGCTGTTGAGTACCGCAAGGCTCCACCGGATGTGTCCAGATACTGGAACCGTGACCTGAGCATCCCATATACATGCTCTATTATACGTCTGGTCTATGCATGTGCCTCATTATGACGTTTTTGTTCAGGTGTGTGTGCATTTCTGATGGGTGTCATCAGCCATGGCTCCAGTGTGTAACCAGCATCCCCCACTAGGTGACCATAGAGGATGTCCCCATTGGCAAATCTCTGCTACAGCTGTGTCAGATGCCAAATGTGGGAATCGTGATAGCTTCCAGGGCAGCCAGCACAGACATTCATTATAATGCCCTGGGCATCACAGAAAACCTGGCAGTTGATGGAGGGGATGCCCCTGTGGTTGATGTAGGCCCTACCCTGATCACCGGGTGGTGCTTTGGTGCAAATGTGCTTGCAGTCTACAGCACTCATCACCTCAGGGTATTCTGCTATTTGGTGGAAGAGATGCATATTGCTGGCTAACACCTCACGAGTGTTGAGGAAATATACGTGCTCACTGGCATGTGCTGACATGGCATCGAGGAACTGGTTTAATACTCTGGATTCTGATGCCTGTGAGACCCCCATGATATCCCCAGTTGAGCTTTGGGAGGTACCTGTGGCTAGTATTCCTAGGCCTACACATACTTTGGTATCCACTGGGATGGGTTCCCCCCTCGGTCAGTTTGGTGTGTCAGGCGTGGCCAGCACAGCTCAACAATTTGCTGTAGGAGGTCCCTGTCCACCCTATAGTGCTCCACTATCTCCAGCTCATATAGCCCCTGGTAGGTTACCTTGGGTCTTTACACTCTTCTCTGTCTCCTCACTGTGGGTTGATCAGCAGCACTCACATCTTAACCACCCTCAGCCTCTTGCACATGTTGTTCTATGTTGCCTGCTGCAGCCCTTTTCATTTTGTAGGTTTGTTTTTTAAAAGTTCCCCGCTTGTATACACCGGTGGTGTAGAGTGTGGGAAAAACCAGAGGGTAAGGTGTTTGCATAGTTTATAGCAGTGTTCTGGGCTGGCCTGCCTGTGAAATTGGCTGATTCTGATACATTTCACCTGCCAGCTATACTAGTTCACCTTGATTACCTTCCTACTGCTGTTTTCCCTTCCCATTGCCTTCCTGTTTAAGTCCGGGGGCATGCTGCACAAACAGAGTGCTCAAATGTGCATAGTGCTGCTATTTCCTGGTTTAACTTTTTTCTTCTTCCTTTAAAACCCGGCGTGCAGTGCGCACACCCGCTTAGGCAATGTAAAGAGTGCTAGGCAGATTCAGACACAGCCCCTAGCTTAGCTGTGCTAAGCTAGGAGCAAACCCAAGCCACAGGCCTCCAATCCACTTACAATATGCCTGACACACACCCCCATGATGTCAGCTTTCTCCTAGGCTTGCACCAAGCTATTCCTACACTTACACTGTTTGGACCTGACTAGCATGCTGGGGAAAACTGGGATTCACTATCATTCCCCTCATTTGCATAGGAATGCCTGCTAATGCATAGTTACATGTCTCACACTGAGCCTCCTCCCTTAGCAACCACTACTCACTGCCCATGTTGTCTTCTGCCTGCCATTGACTTGCATGCCAGAATAGTGATTTTAGTTAGAATGATTAATTTAGGTTTATTATGTTATTTCCCCCCCAATCCCATTTGCACGCCGCTGCCCTAAGCTTAAACAGCCGAGTTCGGCTAAAAAAAATAAAAGTTGATTTTTTAATTTTTTTTTTTAGCTGAGCTGTTTGCAACCTTTATTTGGAGCTGTCACAGCTCCGTTTTGGATTTTGCAGAAACGTACTCGGTTACTAACCGAGTACATTTCTACAGATTGCACTAGTCTTGCACGGCTGGTTGCGAGCTTCCTGGATCGCAATTTCACCTCATTTGCATGGATTTCTCCTGCAAATGGGGTGATCTGCATACAGGGGTTTAGTCCATGCAGGACTAGTGCAGGGGCCCTCGTGCGCACCCCTGCAGGCTGTTCCTGGATTTCACGGCAGGCATATTGCCTGCTAGAGCTCCTGGACTGATCCTGCACGCCATGCAAGGCATAGAGAATCCGGGACATTGTGTGGCTGTGTTTACTTTTTTTAAGGCAAAAGAGTCTGTATGCATCTCACAGTTTACATGCAAGTACTTGCAGATTCCTGGCAATTACATATTTAAGCTTTTAGAATTTTCTTGGTTTGTAGAGTATGGTGGAAGATGATCCACTGATAGCTGTAACTTTTCTTTTTGTACAGCTAACTGAACTTCTTCCTGTTGATCCTGGATTTACAAAGGGCACGCTGATTGCTGTATCAAATTTGTATGCATGTTTTAGCATAATAATAATAATTGTCTTTTATTGTACTATAATTATTTTCCAGCCATGATCCCAACATCTTCTTTACAACAAAATGCTAGCTACAACTTGGGTTTCTGTTTACTCTCATAAATTTTACCTATTGGGGATTTTTACAAGATGTAGTTATGATACGCACCTCATAGATACTATTAGACTTGTGTGTGTTGAACAATAAAACCAAAAGTCTACATATCTGACTAGTTCTAGGTTCTCATAGTGGTAACTAGTATGGCTAGAAAACTTCCCCACATTCTAGAACATGTAATAGTCAAACTCCAGCATAATTTTATGCGTACAACATTGCATTTAATGTTTTATACCATCAGATAGAAAACCCAGCAGTGTGAGTTACTCACATAGCTACAGCTGGTCTTGTCACTACCAGATTATAAAAGGAACTCTATTATAAGTAAGAATATAAGTAACAACTAAATTAATAGGTAAAGTCCTGTGATAAAACCCATGGTGAGCCTTGCTTATCTAGATAATTTAATTGAAAGATTAACTACACCACTCAGTTGAAAGAAATATGTATTTCACCAAATTATGACCATTTCTATAGTTCCAATATTCCCCTTAACTCTGAGTGATTATTATTTTTCACATTTGCTTTTCCCAAAATGACCTGGTAGGGTTGCCATGCTGACAGAATTTTGTTTTAAAGACAAGATTTTTGCCTTTCTTATTTATGGAGACACAGGGTATGAATTGTGGCAAGAGAAATACTGTGATCCTGTCTCTTCAATGTCCTCATTTTTTTTAACGGCTATCTCTTACTCAATTAATATTAGATCTGAAACAAAAACAAGCTCTAAACTATAATTTCAAGCCATACTTTCAAGCCAAGGAACATAAAGGTAATAATCTGTGACTAAGAATGAAATTATATGTCTTCCTTCAAAAGAGTCGCAGTCCTTAACAAGTTTTGTTACTGACCTTGTGACAATATTTACTGGCATAGATGCAGATAACTTCCCCTGCTCACAGACTTTCCTTAACCAAAGGGAGTCCACATAAAGCAATATATGCTATACAAATATGAGAATGAAATATAACATGAGATTTTACAAAAACAGAGGTGCACAGAGAAAACTGCAAATCAGATCCAGACAGACAACAGATACAACAATATTAAACTCATGTTTTGTTATGTGACACTCTTAATGACCAGACTAAAAATAATATTTCAGTGACTGCCTTTTTTAGCCACATTGGAAAATAAGCTTGAAAAATGTGTTTAGTTCAGGCTCAGAACTAGCTCCAGGCCACATTTTTTTCAGTTGAGGTGTGAAGTTGGTCATCTGTGACTAATAACAAACACTTAATTTCATAGTTTTAAAACTTTTTATGACTCTGTAGCTGGAATCAGTGACCTATTTGATTATATTTCCTCAAGGTAGTAAATGCCAGAAGTTGACTGCCCCTCATTTACAGTTTACAGAAGCTAAGGGATGATGAAAAAATCACCACTAGGAAACTATGTAAGGTTTCACAAAACACCAAGATGGTTTGCAGAGAAAAAAAACAGAAACAGGCTCTGATCTAAAACAGGCACGGTATGATTCAAATCACGCTCTTTTTGTAAAAAGCACTCTTTACATTTGGTTATAAGGAAGGAAAAACACATTGAGGTGAGAAATACTTGACATGTGAATGGAGGTGCACTTTAAAGGATTCAGCTGTCTTTGCCTGTTAACATAGAATTTAAGTACCTTTTTCTGTACTTTTTTTTTAAAAAATACAGTATTTAAATTGATTTAAACTGTGTATGAAGGAGTGTTGAAGGAATTTTTATCTGAAGTTATTCTGCTCTTTAGTGGCATTGAAACTGCCCGCCCCTCAGCCTGCCTCTGGGCCCATCTCATTTGCTCACTCAACTGAGTGCAGTGAGATCATATTCTGATTTCAGGCACTCCTACTGTGTACAAAGAGAGCATCTGGGAAATAGAAAAAAAAAAAAAAAAAATTAAGCTTATTTCCTGCCTTTCTTGTTAAGTGGTACAGACTATTTGTAGGCTTCTGAGCCCCCAAGCCCTTCTGTGTTTGAGGGAAGCCTTCTAGCTTGTTTATTTCTTATAACTAGCCAGTTTTCTAGTTTCAGCACTCAAATCTGTTTCTTTGATCTCAGCACTTGTTCAGAAAAAAAAAAAAAAAAAAAAAAATTTCATCTGCTTTTACTGTACTTGTGTTTTTACCTACTTCTTTTTACTTTTGCATCATCTTAAAATACTCAATTGTATTTATTACTGCTTGGTGTAACTCATTCTAAGCCTTTTGGTTTAAACACTTGGGCTTCAGACCAGTTAGTTGTTTTGCACTGAGAGGGTTTGTGGTCTGCACTGTTGTGGCAGAACAGGTAGCTTACATCCTTCTAGGTTGAGAACTGCTGATTGAGGGCTCAGTGTCTATTCTAAAAGTGTATTAATTCTGGTTTAAGCACTTGGGCTTTCAAGCCAGTTATTTTACATTAAGAGGGTTCGTGGTCTGCACTCTTGTGGGAGGAGAGGCTGGACTCTGCCCTTCTGAGCTGGGAATTTCTGGTTAAAGGCTTATAGTGCATGCATATCTGAACTGTTCCTTACTGAAGTTGGTGCGCCTTGTTTGCTGTGGCATAGACTGGATTCGAGCCTGCTGGATCTAGCTTTGTTTGTGTAACTTGAGCACTAATCCAGACATTCTCTAAAGTATTCAATGGTATTTATTACTGCTTGGTTGTAACTTGATTAAAGTGTAGCTATCATTCAAGTCTTTTGGATTAAGCACTTGGGCTTCAGAACAGTTGTTTTACATTAGGAAGGTTTGTGGCAAGCACTGTGGTGGCAGGACAGGTAGCTTTCATCCTTCTAAGTTGGGAACTGCTGATTGAGAGCCCAGTGTCCAAGTGTATTAGTTCTGGTTTAGGCACTTGGGCTTCAGGCCAGTTATTTTACATTAAGAAGGTTCGTGGTCTGCACTCTTGTGGGAGAAGAGGCTGGACTCTGCCCTTCTGAGCTGGGAATTTTCTGGTTAAAGGTTTATAGTGCCTGAATATTTGAACTGTATCTTACTGAAATTGGTTCACCTTGTTTGCTCTAGCATAGACTAGATCCAGGCCTACTGAATCTAGCTTTGTTTATATGCTTGTTGTTTGTTTGCTTGTTATTTCCTGGAAGCTAATTCCACCTAATACGCAACTTCTCAGCTTCTGTGGATCACTAGTGATATCTGCATTGCTTACTGTACTTATTTCCTTGTTTCACTTGAAAGAAAGTTACTGTTTGTCGTTTTGCATTTAGTTACTTGTAACACATTGCACTCAAGTTACCTGGCACTTGCTCACTAAAGCAATTATATAAGTCAGCACTAAAAATTAAAAGCACTACACCCTCACTCCCCACTGGCCCTTGTTTTCAATTAAGGATTTCCCAATATTATTCTAGCATGTCCAAAGGTCAGTTGTCAATCTCCTCTCGGTCCAGCTGGTGAATCTGGGAATCTTGAGGCAATGTTATAACTGCCTCATGTACACAGACAACCCTCTCCTCCTCCCACATAACACAAATACTTGCAGAGATGCAGCTATTTAGCCAAACTGGAGGCTGAGCTCTCTCAACTCAGGACTGGCAAGACCAGACAGGAGGAGAAGGCAACTACACACACCACAAAACCAGCCTCACATAATGCTACCACTCCACTGAATCAAACACATAAACACACAAAGACATACTCGGAGGCTCTGAGTAAAATTTACCTAAACAGCAGAGGCCTCCAAAGCAGACACCCAAACAACTGCTACCTCAAGACACCCCACAAGCAACACATAAACCACAAAAGCAGTGTGCAAAGCAGTCACAGCCCTTAAGGCCAAATACAACACCAACATACTTGTCATAGGTGACTCCATAGTCAGACACACTGACGTCCCACTCACCAGGCTGAACAAGGAGAGGGTCACAGTAAGCTGCCTATCGGCGCTAGAATCCGCCACATAACACAAGCACTCGGGTCACTCCATGGCAAGTACAAATATGACACAGTCATTGTCCATGCTGGTGTGAACGACCTGAGACGTACCTCCCTGGACTACATGAAAAGAGACATAGAGGAGCTCTCTGATTATGTAGCCCAGGCAGGTATGACCCTAACCCTGAGCAGTATCCTTCCTTCACCAAGAATGATGCCACAATATAGAGACAAGATGATCAGCTTTAACAATTGGCTTAATGTCTGGTGTCATTCAAAGGGGATCCAGTGTCTGTCTGCCTGGGATGACATGCTTGACAAGCCACGCTGCTTCGTAAGGGACGGCTTGCACCTGTCACCCCTGGGATTCCGGATATTGGATAAGGCTCTTGCCACCCCCATAGTGCCTTTTTTAGGCAAGGCTCAAATTCTAAACCTACCACCCTAGAAAACAAAAATGGGAAGAAACTGAGGGTAATGCTGCTCAATGCCAGAAGTTTAAATCTCAAAATGCACCCACTCGAGGCCCTTCTCAGTATGGAGAACATCGATGTCTGTGCTGTAACTGAAACCTGGTTCAAGGCTCCTGAGAGCACCCCGGCACTATTAGGTTTTACCTCATATCATGCGTTCCGGCCCCAAAACCCGGACCACACCACAAAAGGAGGGGTGTATCCATATTCATAAAGGATACTCACACCTCCAGGTTGGTGGCAACGCATAAGCTTGGAAACCATCCAGGTGCAACTAACCATAGGCAAAACTGCTCTACAAATTGTAGCATGCTACAGGCCACCCTCTCAAACTCAGGAACCCCACACAGCCTTCCTGAAGACACTGGAGGGTATAAATGTATCTCCAAACACCATCATATTGGGTGACTTCAACTACCGAATATAGACTGGGAACATTACTCAAGCCCTAACTTTCTAGCCCAACGGTTCCTGGAGTTCATAAATTCAAATGCCATGGAACAGCTAGTCACTGTTCCCACGAGAGGAGAAAATATACTAGATCTCATTGTCACAAACATGGGGACAAAATGCTCCACACCGAAGTATATCCCTCATTGGTGAGATCTGATCATAAACTAATCTCACTGGAAATCCACATCCGCCCCACCCCAAGCAAAAGACCATAGTGAAGAACTTCTCTAAAGCAAACTTCACACTACTCAAGACTGGTGTGGTATCCTTCAAGGCCCCTGAGCCAGAGGAAACCACAACCCAAGCTGCGGAAGCCCTTACAAATGCCTTCTATGAACACCTCCAGGACTGCATGGATCAGGCAATCCCAAATAAAACCAAGACTCTTTCCACAAAGGGCAAACGTCCAGTCTGGTGGACCCCAGCCATTAACAAACTTTACAATAAGAGGAGAAAGCTATTACATGATAGAGCAAAATCCATAAAAGGGAAGTCACCCTGATCATTATTAGTAAAAAATACGAGCACTCATAAAATGAACTAAGGCCAATTTTGAGAGAAAAATTGCCATGGATTCAAAGGACAATCATAAGGCCTTTTTCAGCTATGTTAGGAACCTGGGTGGAAACTCCCAGATATGCTCAGAATTAGTCCAAAATGATACAAAAATCACTGAACCCACAGACATTGCCAACATACTGGCAAACAGGTTCAGTGCAAACTTCACCCCCCCCCCTAAAGGAGAGATAACTATCCCAGCCGAGTGTAGCCTCCCGGACATCTCAAATGCGCAGGTGAAAGCTGCTCTCTCTAAAGCTAAAAACACAGCATCAATGGGACCGGATGGTGTCCCCGGCTGTGTGCTACGAGCTAAATGAGGAATTAAACCCGCACATAAGGCAGCTGTTTAATCTCAGCCTTACCACAGGATACGTGCCCAAGGAGTGGCGTACGGCAACTGTGGTCCCACTCCACAAAGGCGGTGCCTCTACGGACCCTGGTAATTACCGCCCCATAAGCTTAACAAGTCTAGTCTGCAAAGCTATGGAGAGGATCATAATGGAGCTCATAAACAAAGATATAGGGACTTGCAGACATTGGACCCGACCCAGTTTGGCTTTGTCAAGGGAAGATCATGCCTTTTGAACTTGGTTGACTTCTTGAAACAGTCACCAAGGCCATTGATGAGGAAAGGCAGTCCATACAGCCTACCTTGACCTTGCAAAGGCTTTCGACACAATACCCCACTCGGGTATTGTAGAAAAACTTACCAGCTTAAATGTAAACCCATATGTCACAAGATGGGTTGCAAACTGGCTTAAGGACAGAACCCACAGGGTTAGAGTTGCTGGCGCTGTGTCAGACTCCAAGCCGGTCACAAGTGGTGTCCCACAGGGCTCGGTCCTTGGCCCCTATTGTTTGGCATCTACTTCTCAGAAGTACAGGCCAACATGGGAGGACTTTGGCTGACAAAGTTTGCAGGCGACTGCAAACTGGGCCATAGTGGAAAGTGCATCGGACACGGATATCCTTCAGAAGGGACTCACGGAAACAGATAGCTGGTGCCAGAGCCATGGCCTGAAGTCAAACGCCAAAAATGTATAGTCATACCCTTCGGGAAAAACAAGGTAACCCCAAGCTACCATATAGGTGGCAATCCACTAAGCACAGAAGAGGTTATCAGGGACCTGGGGACCCAGGTTGACAGTGGCCTTTCTTTTGACACTCACATTGCTAAAGTGGTTAGAAAGACCTTCTACATTGCCCACCTGATCATGAAGGAATTCACATCCAGATCTAGTGAGGTCATTGTTCCCCTGTACTCTTCACTTATCAGACCAATGATCGAGTACAATGCCCCATTCGGGATGTATCTCACCCGAAATCTGCAGCAATTGGAGAGACCCCAAAGTTCCTCACCAAAAGGATAAAGGGACTCCAAAATCTGTCATATGCTGCCAGATTGAAGAAACTCCAGCTCTATTCAGTCGCATACCGTCTGCTCAGAGGTGACATGTGCCTGACATACAAGGCCATGTCCAACCCGGAATTAATGGACATGCTCCACCTCAAAAAATCCAAACCCACCAAAACCACTAGAGCAAGCGACTTAAACCTTAGCACGGATATAAATAGGACGTGCTGGAGGGATAGATTTATCACTCAGAGACTCCCTATGCTGTGGAATAAAATCCCGGTCCATGTGAGGCAGAGCACCTCGCTGACTCTGTTCAAGAGAAATCTAGACCTGTGGATGGGAGATCGTAGGTGACTAAGCATTTATATATGTTAGTTTAACATCACTTGAAACTAGTTGCATTTACTGTCACTTTTCTAGTTCTGGAAATTAAGCCTCATGTTGAGGGTCTTATCCATACCACTGTTGGTCAAATTGTCTTATTTTGTGTAATACTTGTTTTCCCACTGCATATACATATATACACATTTGTGTATATATAATTCAACTCTTCAAATATATCCCCTTTTTGACACAGAATGTCTGAGCCCTCTCCATATATGTACTGGATACACAATATCTTTAATGCCTATTATGAAGAAATGTTTAAGCCTTTATGTTTAGGTTGTTACCTTTCACCATTGTCGATCCAATTTTTACATTGTGTTCAATGTTTACTACTTGTTTTGCCCACTATAAATCTATATATACATATACGCATATATATAATTCAACCTCTCGAACAAATGCTCCCTTATGATATAGCATGTTTGAGCCCTTTTAATATAAGTACTTGATATATAATATCTATGGTGCCTTTAATAAAGAATTGCTCAATAGCACGTGCCAGTGGCTAATCAATTATGGAATGACAAAAATAAGATTATGAGTATGAATACATGGCCAGATGGACATGCTAGAATATACCAACAACTTGCCTAATTTCATGTATTTATTTGGTGGTTATCTTTCCTGTTATGGACGGACATCACTAGTATATATATTTTCCACTGTATATTTGTATGACATACTTTAAGTGCCTTAAAACATGTTTCACAAATTTGTTTTAAATTTATGAATATTCATGAGCTTAATTTTTTGATTGGCTCTTGATATGTATTTAAATGATGACTCAAAGGAACTTGACTATACTGTTTTACACTGAAGAAGGCTGTTTGCCGAAACTAGTTTGTTATTTATATCAGTATTCAATAAATCTATTGAACTCTGTGCTGCCTTGCTGGTCTATTTGGTGCTTTCTACTTGGTTTGGACCGTGCATCCCTTCGTGCATAGGACTTGGTTTACTCTAGATCGTAGGTTTACCCCAGGAATCATCTCTGTGTCACTGCTGGACAGAGGCACAACAAACTAATGGGCACAGTATTTTTTCATATAAGGGGTGGCGTAAGCCACAATAATTTGGGCTAGGCTTATAAATGCCTTAGGGCAGATAGCCTAGTATAAACCTATGAACCTATGAACCTATGAACCTATGAACATCTTGTGAAACTATTCATATGGACCACTCTGTATTTTATTATTCTATGTATTCTGATTGTCATTACTGCAGCAAATATAGAAACATACTCAACAACTAGCTCCTTTTTGCTACTGTTCTGTGTATGCTAAACAAAAGATTTCATGGCTAAGAAAATGCATTAGTTGTGGCTTTTAGAGGAAGTTCTTATACATTTAATGTCAACTATAGTGGGGGGGGGGCACTGCTACAATCTTGAGATGCTCTCCTTTTGATGACATATTAAAATGAGGTGTTATCTGCTTAAGAGGGTAGTAGCTAAGATGGACATTAAAGGTCCTATGCAACTACCAAAAAACAGTACAGGTGTTTTATTAAAAATAAAACTATATTCCATTAATCCAGAACAATACAAACAACTGTCAGCTGAACAACTCAAAGGAATGTAACTTACACTTTGACACAGAATCAATTAGCATCTGGACTCCTGGAGAAACCAGCCAGGGAGGGTAAGAGGTAGTGACCAGCACTGACTCACAAGTGCCTGCCAAGTAGAATGCTCACATTCTGTGGCAATCAATGGGCATATGTAGAAGCATGCATTCTAAAGCAACTTTCACTGTGGGACTTCCACATGTCCAAGCTACCATGGAGAAAAGGGCAGGAACAGGACATTATTGGTTACCATGAAACTACCTGAATGATGGCCCCTTCTAATGGCAGAAGTCACTGGGATAAAGAGAAAAGCTGATCTTTATCATGGAATGGTGAGAAATAACAAATAGAAAAATTGCAACAATTTGTTATAAACATACAACTGTTTCAGTGCTGATATTCATATTTACCACTGTCCATTCTCATCATCATCAGCCCCCCTTTTTCCCATTTTTTCTACATGGGGTCAGGGTATCATATTAAATGTCGCCATCTCTCTCGATTCAGTGCCACACTCCTGCCTTCTTCAACACTCATGCCTGATTGTCACAGATCTTCTTTCACACAATCCATCCACCTCTTTGCTGGATGTCCTCGCTTCCTCTTACCTTCTTCCTGTCTGTCAAAAAGCTTCCTCACCAGATTGTCTTCTGCTTTTCTGCACGTGTCTAAACTATTGTAATCTGTTCTCTTTTATCTTTTCTGCAATTGGAGCTACTTTGGCTTCTGCTCTTATATCCTCATTTCTTCATCTGCCCCACAGTGTACATCCTACCAACCCTTCTCAGGCACTTCATTTCCATCACCTCTAGCATCTTCAACTGTTGTGCCTTTACTGCCCAGGTTTCTGTACCATACAGTAGTACCGGTTGCATCACTGTCTTATACACCTTACTTTTCAGATTCTTCGGCATTCTTCTGTCATAGACTACACCTGACACTCTATGCCAATTGGCTGCAGCCCCTCTGATTCTAGCTTTGACTTCTTCATTCAGACTTTCCTTCACTTCAACCACCCCTCCCAGACATCTGAAGCTGTTTACCTGTTCCACTATCTTCCATTCTATCCTTATTCTCAGCTTCTTCTGATTTCCCCAATTTGCTACCATTACCCCATCTTATCTATGCTTAGTTTCATCCCATGTGCCTTCAGATTTGCATTCCATTCTCCTATCCTTTGCTGAAGTTCTAACTCAGAGTCTGCCTGTAATGCCACATCATCTGCATACAACAACTTTTTGATCTGCCCCCTCCGACCTGTTTGCTAATGTAGTCCATCATCAGTATGAACAGCAGTGAGCTCAGAGGTGAACCCTGGTGTACACCCACTCCCACTGAGGCCAAACACTGTTTGTACTTGAGTCATTGTACATAGCCTGCACTAATACTACCAATATTTCTGGGACTTCAAACCACCGCAGTACTGCTCCGATCAACTTTCTCGGGACCTTGTCATATGCTTTCTCCAAGTCTAAGAATGCTCAGTTGGACTCTCTCCTCATCTCCAGCTTCTTCTCAAGTATCTGTCTCACTGCAAACATCGGGTCAACTGTGTTGCAGTCTGATCTGAATCTGAACTACTTATCTCCCATCTTACATTCTACTGCTCTGAGTATCCGTTTATCAATCATCCTCTCCAGAACTTTCATGCAATGTTACAGGATTCTGATGCCTCTGTACTGCCCACAGATGTGGATGTCCCCTTTGTTCATGTACACTGGCATGAGTATGCTTATTCTCCAGTCATCTAGGATATGCCTTTCTCTCCACACTGCTATTAGCACCCTCAGAAGCCATTTCTCCCCTATCTCAACCAGCATCTTTATCGTATCTGTTGTGACCTCATCTGAGTCTGTTGCTTTCCCTGACTTCATTTTCCTTAGTGCTGTTCTTACTTCTTCTAAGGTGGGCTCCTCTTCTTCTCTCATCATAGGCTGTTTCTGGGGCAGTACAGCTTCTGTGGGATTTTCTTCATTCAGTAGCAGCTGGAAATAGTCCTTCCATCTGCCTTTGATGTCTTGTGGAGGGTCTGTATTACGTTATCGATTACTCATGTATTCGAAAACATAAAACGTCAAACATTTCAATGGAGATCTCCGTACAGTGCGGAAATGGATGTTTTCCATAATCTGCACTGTATGGCGATCTCGGAGTTGGTATATTTAAGTAGTGGGGGGGTGCTTGCCCCCTGCTTACCGTGTTTAAATGGTTTGCTTGGGTGGGTTTTTTTTTTTTTTTTTTACTTGTTCAATGTTTTCGACATTTACGGGTCGACTATTACGTTTTCGAATACATGAGTATTTGATAACGTAATATAGACCCCTTGTGGAATGGTGAGTAGGTTGTTGCTGGCATCCCTTATAAAGGGTGTTTGACTATCTTCTTTATCTTTCTGTGTTTGACTTGCAACCTGATATAGTTTCTTTGTACCACTTACTGAGTCACTTTCCAGAAGCTGGTAGAGTACATCTGAAGCCCTATCCTTTGCTATTGCGACTTCTTTCTTAGCTTCTTTGTTAGCTAACCACTAGTCCATTACAAGGCGCAAAATTACATTATCATAGCCATATGTTCCACAACATGCAGTATTATCTTCCCATTCAAGTTCTAATTCCCTTTTATATGCCATTAGATAAAATGTCTGCCATTACATTTTCAAAGCATTCCCAACTATTCCCATTTTTTACCTTACTCCTTCATTTCCCAGGACCCCTTAGTTCTTTTAAATGTTAAGAAAATGAGGGGGCATACAGAAACAATTAGCATTCTGTGTTACACAAAATAGCAGGGTGAGCAGTGACACAAAGGCAAAGGGCAATTAACTGACACAAGTAGTCTGACCTCACTGCAGGAGAAACAGCGTGCAATGTATGTTATGCAAATGACTGCATAATGGCATGCAAAAGTATATCAACATTCTGATGAGAGTCATCACACATACAAATGACACAATCAAACCTGGTGAAGTGATTCAGGGACACATAAATTTATTGTGAAGACCTGTTGTGCTCATTTGTTCTGAATGTCAGGATTTTCCAGTGAACAAGAGTTTCACTAGAGCTATGACAGAAGGAGTCACGTGAACATTAGCTGAACAACATGTGTTAGTGACTACTTTCAGAGCCAATGTCTTCAATCCTGCTTGCTTGTCCTCACTCTCAACATTACAAACACCACTGTTAGGCTGCTGACATACCATCACCTCCACCACCAGGATAATGTTTACCACTACTGTGTAGTCAGAACCACCACACAGATATTAGTAGACATGTACTGCTCACACATGGAATTAAGGGGGATGTGTAGACTGCTATCACTATAGACATAAAGGTTTGTGTGGCAACGACCATCTTTGCTATGTGGATATTTTATTGTCTGGCAGGAAAAAAGTAGGTGTTTCACAAACATCAGCTTTGAGAATCCTGCATCAGTTCCTTGATATAATGCTGTAGCATGTATAGAAGCATATATTGTTTCTGCAAATAGCAAAGTAAAGAACTACCACTATGATATAACTTATTTCTCTGAGATCCTGGGGTCATTGTACCCACACTGCCATCTGGGCTGCACCTTCTCCACATGTCATTTGGTACATCATCCAGAAGCACTTCCACTGCATCAATAGGCAAGTGATGTCCAGCTCACATCATATTACATACAATGCTCTATCCAAGCAATTCCAATCTGAAATACATACAACCTACCAGAGTTTCACTTGAGGTTTACTTAGTTGGTAGATGTATGCATTGCCAGCTACAAATATGCTGATTCATTTGACATAAACAGTAGGCAACTTATGACAGTGTCCACTGTCATGTGTTGCAGGTGATACACGATATGCCTTGGAACTGTACTGATTACCCTATTCAAAGCCCCCAAACAATGGCAGTGGTGGTGTACAACACTGCACTGCTACAGATATGGAACATCACTGAATGTGATTCACTGTGAGTTTGGACTCCTGAAGACATGCTTCCACTATTTAGATACATATGTGGCACAGTGCAGTACACATCGGAGAACAGCAGTAAGTTATTTGTGGTGTGTGGCATTTTAAATATATGGTGATACACAGGCAACAACAGCAGGGGAACATCACATTACTGCATGGGAGACCTGTGGAAGCAGTGATGGAGGAGCCAAGCATTGAGTCTTCAGAGCTACAGTCTACAGTGGCACCTTGTGCAAGGTAGGGAGGTGTAGGTGCAATATTTGGCTGCACTGGTAAAGAGGCAGCATCTGGTTCACAGCTATGGGTCATAATAAAGAAAACATTGAATAAAACTGATGTCTGCTTTAACACACCAGCCTATGTATTCTAGCACACTGATTGACCACAGTACCACCCATTATCTTACCCTTACAGGCTAGAGGGGTTGGCAGGGCACATTCATAATTATTTGCATAGGTGGGGTGGGGCAATGTGATAGGTGACATCAATGCTACCATACTGTATGTGTCAGGGTAACTGGAGATGGATTTGAGAGCCACATAGGCAGGTAGAAAATTAGAGGGAGTCATATCTTGCAGTTTTGGGGAGGAACGTCAGTGTTGTGAACATTGGCCAGTTACACCATGTGTCACTGCAGTGCCAGGGCCAGATGCATCCTATGTGAGGGATGGTATAGCACTTCAGGAGTAATCATAGGAGCCCAACTGTGTCTCTACCAATGTAGGAAAGCAATAGATGGATAGAGTCGAAGACTATGAGGATGTCCATGGCTAGGCATAACACTCAGTAGATCCATAGTGGATAGAGATGGTGCGGAACTGTAGGACCCAGAATGATTACCCCATCTGGGTATCCTTGCAGGGATCTAGATGAGTATTGGCCATAACCATTAGACATAGTAATGAAGACAGCCATGACCAGGACAGTCAGTAATGAATTTTGCGGAGCAGTGTGTGTCATCTGGATAACCCTATCCTATGACTATCTGGCGCACATCCAGACCACTGAATGGCCACAGTGGGCATTTGCCAGTAACCTCATGGATGTATCTGTCATGCCATTGTGCTATGCTATCTCACTCCCTTACTGTATAATGTTCATAGGTTCATAGGTGTGTACTAGGCTAATGGCCCTGGGGCCTTTACAAGCCTAGCCCATTGGATTACCCTAGCATCATGTCACCCGACCTTAGTTCCCAGTGCCTCTGTCGAGTAAAGCCACTGGAGTGATCCCTGAGGTGAATTTTCTATTTCCCATCCACTCATCAAGATTTCTCTTGAAGAGGGCCAGCGAGGTGCTCTGCTTGACATGTATGGGAAGTCTTTTCCATAGCATGGACAGTCTCCGGGTTATGAACCTGTCCCTCCAGCATGTTCTGTTGATTGTGGTAATGAGGTTGAGGCCTCTGGAGCATGTGGTGCAGAGGGATTGGGATTTCTTTAGATGTAGCATTTCTAACAGTGCTGGGTCAGACATGGCTTTGTAAGTCAAGCAGAGATCGCCTCTAAGTATGCGATATGAGACAGAGAATAATTGGAGTTTTTTTTAGTCTGTCCATATAGGACAAATGTTTTAGGCCTAGGTTCCTCTTTGTGGGGTACTTTTGCAGCCTCTCCAGTTGTTGCAGGTGTTTAATGAGGTACATGCCAAATGGGGCATTGTACTCAATGATTGGCCTAATGAGGGAAGAGTACAGGGAGACAATGACCTCTTTCTTCCTGGATGCAAAATCCTTAGTAATGAGATGTGCCACACAGAAGGACTTTCTGACCACAGTGGCAATGTGGTGATCAAAAGGGAGGTTGCTGTCAACTTGTGTTCCCAAATCTCTTATAACACCTTCTGTGTTCAGTGGACTACCATTGATGTGGGAATTCATGGTTACCGAGTTTTTCTCAAAGGGGATGACGACACATTTTTTGGCATTGAGCTTAAGGCCATGGTTCTGACACCAGTCATTGGTCTTAGTGAGCCCTTTCTGTAGGATGCCAACATCACTCATGAAGTTAATAATAGTTCCCAACTTGCAATCGTCTGTGAACTTTGTCAGCCAGAGTCCCTTTGTGTTGGCCTGGACTTCAGAGAAGTAGATACTAAACAGGAGAGGACCCAGGACCGAACCCTGTGGGACTCCACTTGTGACTGGTCAGCAGTCTGACTTGGAGTCAGCTACTTTCACACTGTGGGTTCTACCTGTGAGCCAGTTTGCAACCCACCTAGTGATACAGGGGTTGATGCCTAGCTTAGTGATTTTTTTCTATGATTCCTGACTGGGGAATGGTATCAAAGGCCTTGGCCAGATCAAGGTAGGCTGTATGAACCACCTTGCCTTCATCCACAGCTCTGGCAACTAGCTCAAAGAAGTTGACCAAATTGAGCAGGCAGGATCTTCCCTTCACAAAACCAAACTATGTGGGATCCAGAGTTTGGAGATTCCCTTCATCCTTGTTTATTAGGTCCATGATGATGCATTCCATAGCTTTGCATATCAGACTCGTCAGGCTAATGGGGGGATAGTTCCCTGGGTCTGTAGTCGCTCCTTCTTTGTGGAGATGGATGAGTGTAGCAGTGCGCTATTCAGTAGTGACAAAGCCTGAGGTGAGGCTGTGATTGAATAGGACACACAGATGAGGTGCCAGTTCACTCTGTAGTTCATGTAGAACATAGCCAGGGATATTTTCAGATCCCATAGAAGCTGTATTCTTGGCCTTGGATAGTGCTGTTTTAACCTGTGCAGCAGTAATACTGGGCACCTGGAAATCTAGTTGTATTGTGACTGGTCCCTTAGGGGGAAAGAGGGGGAAAGTTGTTGACCAGTATACTGGCAATATCTGTTGTCTCAGTCTAGGAGGTACCATTGTGCAGTAGCTCAGAGCAAATCTGGGTATTGCCATGGATATTCTTTACATAACTACACAAGGCCTTGTGGTTGTCTACTATCTGCTGCAATTCTGTTTTCATAGCTAGCTTTAGAGGATTTGATGAGGGATCTCAACTTATTGTTGAGGCTGATAAGGGAGTTTTTCCAGTCTTGGGACTTCACCTTATTTCACATCAGTTTTCTCCTTCTGTGTACAGTTTGTTTTTGGCAGGGGATCATCAGATTGGCTTCCTTTTTTTTTGGAGGAGAATGTCTTGGTTCTGTTGGGTATGGTGAGATCCATGCATTTGTGTACATGTTTGTACAGTGCATTGGTGTATGACTCGGCGGTCATGCAGCTGATCTCCATTTGCATAAGTGCTACGAAGTTAGCCACCTCTGTTTTTTGGAGCCCAAAGTTAGCTTTGGAGAAGTTTTTCATGGTGGTTACCTTTTTGATGTGGATTTCCAAGGTGATTAGTTTGTGGTCGGATCTAACCAGGAAGGAGTTTACTATTGGTGTAGAGCAATGGTCACCCATGTTAGTAATGACCAGGTCAAGGATGTTGCTATCTCTAGTGGGGATAAGGTGGTCCAGGGCATTAGAATTAATTAATTACAGGAAACATTGGGCAAGTATATTGGTACATGAGTAGTTTTCCCAGTTAATGGAGGGGTAGATGAAGTCACCCCATATGAGAGTGTTAGGTTGGACCCTAATATTCTCCTTGCTGCTTAGGAACGTGGAGTGTGAGTCTTGGGATATGGTTGGGAACCTATAGCAGGCTACGACCTGAATCAAGTGTATTACCCAATGTTAGCTGCACCTAAAGTATCTCAGATGCGTTATGTTGAGCTACAAGTCTGGAGGTGTGTGTGTCCTATATGAATATGGAAACATCACTGCTTTTGGAGCTTCAGTCCAAGTTCTAGGGTGATAGGTGTGGAATGAGTTATAGCCTGGAAGTCCAGGGGTGCTTTCTGCTACCTTGAACCAGGTCTCTGTTACAGCACAAATGTTGATATTCTTTATTTTAAGGAGTGCTTCGAGCGAGTGCATTTTGAGATTTAGACTTCTAGCATTGAGCAGCATGACCCTCAGACTACATTTGTTTGTAGCTGTTATGGTGGTTATTTGGTCTTTGGAATGCAGCCTAAAAAAGGCACTACAGGGGTGGCAAGAGCCTTGACCAGTATCTAGAAGCACAGAGGTGACAGATGCAAGCCATCTCTGACAAAGCATCGAGGTCTGTCAATCATGTCATCCCAGGCAGATAGATACTGGATCCCCTTAGAATGACACCAGAAACTTAGCCAATTGTTGAAATCAATAATTTTATGCTTGTACTGTGGTATCATTCTGGGTGATGGTATGATGCTGCTCAGAGCTAGGGACATACCTATCTGGGCTACATAATCCGAGAGCTCCTCCATGTCTCTTTTCATGCAGTCTGTCCCTGTTGCTTCCAAGCACTCCTGTGTGCTCTGTGCAGTCCTGAGATACAGCATCATTTGGTTTGTCATCTTTACTATGCATATGTCATAGTACAAATTCTTACCACTGAATTCCTTTTTGTGTCTTGTTCACTGTGATATGATGTCCTGTAGTATGGACCTAGAGGTGCAGTGATTATGATAATTAGGTAATTCAGTACAGTCATCTCTGAATCACTGACATAACTTGTTGTGTTACCAAACTCAGCTGCACCCGTTCGCAGGCCAGGAGGTAATGTGCACACTATACTCATGCATGGACACTGCAAAGCCCATGCTGGTACCTGTCTGCACTACTGATACTTTCCAGCACATTCTTACTGACTGGTGGTGCGCATCACATGGTCTCCATAACATATGGCCACGTACACAAGGCCATAATTTTTGTCCTCATTTTGACCAGTTGAGTAGACATGAGTCTCTTCAGGTGTTGGGTTCAACAGGACTGCTGCTAAGAGAAACAAGTTTTCCTGTACATACCGACAGGTATCAGCAGGAACACCTTGTATGAAATTTTTGCCTGGCACCATGTCAGGGTGGAGAATTATGATACTGGCAAAACATTGCTGACATATACAGCAACCCCCATAGGCACCACTCTAACACGTTCTGTCAGTGGGGGGGACAGCGGTTACAGAGAGACAGAGTTAAACCACAATTTATAGTAAGTAATATGGGTCTACTTTCATTTATTGAAATTACACTTTTTCAAAATTCAGAATCCTGAGACGACTTCTTCAAAAGGCAGTTTATTCGAAACCTTGGGTCATCAAAATTTTATCTAGGGTAAGGAAGCACTTGGCCACCATGGAGACCTTTGCCCTTTTCCCCCATTGCAGTGCGATCTCGGAGTTGGTATATTTAGTTGGGGGGAGCACAGCCCCCCACAGAGGGTAGTGTGGGGGGTGAAGCTCTCCACGTGAGTGGGTTTAAATATGTTCCATTGTATTATGTTGTCCTCTTGGCCAGCTGGTTGTTTACCCTACATAAAATTTCTATGATCTAAGGTTTTGAATAAAGTGTCTTTTGAAGACGTCATCGCAGGATTCTGAATTTTGAGTAAGTGAAATTTCGATAAATGAAAGTAGACCCAAGTAATGTACATAGGCTTTTACCCTGTACTTTCTGGCTATTGTAGGTTGCTGTCCTAGTCTTCTGTTCACTGGGGCATATTGTACTGATGAATGAGTGTCTGCTTAATGTTACAGTAGTAGAAGAGACAGCCTTCAACCAGGAGGCCTGTCTGAGGAGGAGTAGCAGCCTTTACAGGTGGTAGGGTATGTGTAGTATGTAGATGTGTACAATTTAAAACTGAAATCCCACCTGTCATACACTTACACACTAATGTTGTGTATTTTTGCCTCTTCCTGTCTTTGCCTGCTCTTTTTGTAAGTTTGGCTCTAGCTTGGTGCAGAATGTGGTACAGCAACAACCACCCTGGTCAGGAGCAGCCAGCATTCCCAGTGCTGCTTGACTAGCTATCATTGCATCTGCCTCTATACAGGGGGATGAAGCACTCTAATGAAGGTGATATGGGCTCACTGGTGCCTTCATGGCCATCTCTCAGGAGGGAGGTGCAGGTTCATTACCTGTTAGTGCCTGGAGGGGTCCCTCTGGGCCATCTAGTGACAGGTGCAGTATCTGATTATATCTGAGGTGTACTAGTAGCTGGATTCTCACACTGGGATCCAGAATAATCTCTTTATGTGGCTGAAAGCAGCATAAATGGTTAGTCCCAGCTATCAGGCCATGAAAGGCCTAGCATGCCCATGGTCTCAGTCACAGAGGCAAATGATGTCTGAGTGGGTTCTCCTCAGGGCTAGTCAAACAGACCCTCTATACCTGTTCTATCCTCCATTATGGTGTTCCTCTTCCTTGTATGCCACCCCTCATACTCTCTTGTAGTCCAGATCTTTCCAACATCAACTGTCCTCCCTCTGTTTGTATCTCTCAACTGTTGCCCCCACACACACACCTTTGTGTCAATACTTCCTCTGTCTGTTTATATCTACATTTTATGCTTGTTAGTCTGGCCCTGCTACCTTACCTATTCCCTAATTTCTTCTCACTCATGTTCCCTTCTAATATTCCCCATCTACCCTTCTTTGTCAAAAAAGAAATGAAACAGGGCACTTGTTGTGCAAAAAACATATGTCCTTCTTTCCCCACAAACATTTCTTTCAGATGGTCCTTAGGTGTATTCTTCTGCTTGTTCTTGCCCTAGTTCTAGTTTTCCAGTCTCCCCTTTTCCCCTTTTCTCCCAACTGCTGTAATGAACTAAGTTGCCACTTGGGTGTGCTAGACCTCTATAGCCTGCTCATAGTGTCCATGTTGTAGCTATGAGTCACTTTCTTGCACATGTGAATGCACACTACCTTGGGCATGCCATCTCACTGTTTCTGTTATGTAGGTCCCATGATCACCTCTGCCCTTAACTCCTCCCAACATAACCCCAAACAATTCTGTAATTCAATAAACTCCATCCTCCACCCAGGTAAAGTAAGTACACCCACTCCTAACTTAACTCACTCCTCTGAAAATATTGCTACCTCTTTCAACAATCACTTCACACAAACCGTACTATCACTAGCAAGACAACACAACCCCCCCCCATAAACCCACACCATCAATTAGAACTAACAATCTCCCCACTAGCTTCTCTCTCCTGTTCCTACCTCCAAAATAAAACAACTACTAACTAAACTTAAAATCACCAGATTAGCAGCAGACAACCTCCCAGGTGAATACATTCAACTTGCAGCTGATGCTCTAGACTACCCCATATCACTCTTGATTAACAGATCTCTGTCAGAAAGTTATGTTCCTACACTATGGAAAGTCTCATACATAATTCCCCTACAGAAAGGAGGCCCCTCCACAGATCTAACCAATTACCGCCCCATAGCTATTCTCTCGCAACTCTCCAAAATACTAGAGAGATGCATTCATTCTCAAGTCTCAGATCACCTCCTTGCTAACAACCTCCTCACCAACACACAACATGGTTTCCGATCTAACCATAGCACCACCACCGCCTTACTCTCTGTCTCTAACACTATCCTACAAAATAAAAATGCAGGTTATCTCTTCTCAGCTACCTTCCTAGACCTCTCTAAAGCTTTTGACATGGTCTCACACAAACAACTCATCTCCCTTCTCAATAACCTATCCTTCACTCAACCAGTCATCAACTGGTTTCAGAGTTACCTATCTGACCGCCAACAAGCAGTTGTTTGGCAGGACAACCCATCCCCCCCAACTACCAGTCTCCATAGGAGTTCCCCAAGGGTCCATCCTGGGACCCCTACTCTTCTCTATTTTCATCAATAATCTAGCCTCAGCCACAACACATGGCACACTCATACAATAAGCATTTTCTTCTATTGAAACTTGGTTATCCGATGCCCAACTAATACTCAACCCAAACAAAACAAAATTACTAATCTTCCAACCCACCAAACGTACCCTAGACAGCTCCCACTTTAACATCATATCAAAAGACAACACCACCATCCATCCTACAGAACACACCAAATTACTAGGAGTAGAAATAGACAATAAACTGAACTTTGACATTCACATTTCCATGACCATTAAAAAAGTGCACAAAAAAACTAGGAGCATTATATAGAAATCAGCAACTACTTACCAAAGCAGCTAAAATTTCGGTAGCAAATTCTCATCTTATCTCTACCCTACTCTACGCCTCTCCAATATTTACTAACCTTAGACAATGCGATCTAAATAGGCCCGAAACCTGCTACAACAAAATCGCCAAATTCGCCACAGGGGCTTCCTACCATACTCACCACTGTCTCTCACTAGCAGAACTGGGCTGGCTAGAGCTCCCCCACCTCCTTCAATGTTACGAACTCACACTCGCCCACAAACTAATAAACCAACCACTAAAAGTCCCATCCCTCCAGAATCTACTCCAACCCTACATAACCACGAGACCACTAAGATCCAGCCACAAAAACCTCCTACAGGTCACAAGAGCCATTAACTCTGCTGGAGAAGAATTATTCTCCTGCACTATAGCCAAACTCTGGAACTCCCTCCCATCCTCAATTACCTCTGTAACGTTTTGCACCCACTTTAAATCCTTACTAAAATCACACTTCAAAACTTGCCAGATATGCCCTTGCAATCCCCCCTCTAATACCATCCACTCCCCGCACCCACTACCTCTCTCAGCCCCCTATCAACAACCTACTCTTAGCAAGCTTGGCTACTCATGTTCCGAGGCTACCTAGTACATAATGTTAACTTCTTGTAGCAACAACTGCTAACGGCTGTTATGTACCTCAAAAACAGATTGTATCAATTGTTCACTGATGAATCTCAACTACATTTGTAACCATGTTTAGTATATGTCACCATATTTTAAAATTGTACTATGTTCTACAGTTGTTTTACATCTGTTTTCTTCTTGTCTTGCGTCCTTAACTGGACTAATGTCTATATTTAAATGCTATGTTTTTTAACTGTGTAATGCAAATAATACTTAATGTGGAGCTTTTCTCCCCGGGCCTCCACTGAAAATGGACCTGTGTCCAGTCGGACTCTCCCGGTCAACAAATGTAAATAAATAAATAATAAATAAATAAATAAGGTGGACATTTGACTACTGTTTAGTAGTGTGACTGCTACAAGTAACACAGCTGCACTAATTTACTATACAGCCCTTTACTTGGAATGCACATAATATTATTCTGACTACAATACATAGCTAAGCTGTATCAGGCCACCAATCAATAAAACATCCGTGATATTTAGTACTCTTCTATGGCATTGCAAGTCTTAATGCATACCCCAATGTGTCTAGCTAAAATTCTTCATAACTAAAAAACAGGTATTTTTCAATAGATAGTGATTTATGATATATTTGCTCCTTCAAATAACTCAATGAGAGGTAGTCTTGGCAGACGTCTATTACACACACACACACACACACACACACACACACACAGTCACACACACACACACACACATATATATATATATATATATATATATATATATATGTGTGTGTGTGTGTGTGTGTGTGTCTATATCTGTATATATATATATATATATATATATATATATATATATATATATATATCGTTTTAAAAAATGCCATACTTCATTTTTAAAGTAACTGCTGCTTTAAAGTGACTACTCTGAACACTACTTATTAATGGGAAATTATGCTCACTCTAGCACATTCCCTGTAAATCTTATTCTCTGTACTTCTCCATTTATTCTAGTTGCTTAACTTTTCACTCCCTCCCCTATCAGATATTTAACTACACCTCCATTTTTCTGCTATATAATAGTTAGAAGCAATGATCTAAATGTTTTGTACTTTTTTTTGTCTGTAATTTGAAATTACATATTGTATCAGTTAGTAGTATTGATTCACTTGTATCATGTAATGCATTATTGTACTACCAGTAGTAAAAATGAAAACAAAAAATCTGTACCTATCCATGCATTATGATTGCGTATGTTCTTATGCTTGCAACTTGTTTGAGCACAAAAGTTCAATGTAACTGTGCTTAGTAACCATGTAGTGGCTGAAAAGGGTCCCAGATCCAGCTGACCTACCTGGCCAACAAAAACAAATAAAGAAATAAGCCAAAAAATTTAAAAATTGTGATGATTTTTCTTCAGTCAATTCCAGAGGTGAAAATGAACAAAAAAAACCTACAAAATAAAATACAGCTGAACGAATCATCCACAAAACATCCTTCTCTTCCTTATGATGTGATACCGCTTCTTTAATTGGATTCAGTCTGTAATTCCACATTATCATAAAACAAATCCCCATGAACAGTGATTCTAATTCTTTTAGTAATAAATAAATATTTGGAAGGTTAAAGCCTTATTCAACAAATCTTTTTTTAACCATATTAGCGTTCTTTTTAAAACTCGTATTAAACATTTTCCATACCTTCTTTTACACAGTGTAGGGGGAAATGACGTGTTTGTTCTGTTATCTTAGTCATGCTCTGTTGAAAATCATACCAAGTTTAATGTCTCTTCTCTGCTTGCCCAGTACTAGGTGGTCTGATTTTTGGCTGTTTCAACAAGAATCAAAAATAGCCTCCACTGCACCCTAATTTTTCCCTCCTTTTTCCTCTAATTAATGAGCTATACCACACACTTGCTGGTAGCCTGCACCTTCTTAATTGCTCTTTCCAGCTACTGTTTTTGTGACTCTCCCTCTTTGCCTGCATAGGCAGTTCTACGCTGGTTTGCTTCTTCCCTTTTCCATGCCTTGAAGTTTTCACTAACTAATGAACAAACAACTTTTACTTTGAACATCAGATCTGGTTAGCTTTAAAATTAGTTAACAGAAGTTCTTTTCTCATTTTTCAAAACTTTATTTTTCCTTACTACCTCCGTCTACTGCCTATCTCACACACTTTTGTAATTCACATACTCATAATAAACTTAAATCTCTTCTTTCATCTCAGTACTTCAATATAATTTTATTGCCCATTCTTACATAACTTTCAGGTTTAGAGACATTTTTTTCACCCATGGCAGCTGTACCACCTTCTCAGTATGCTCAGGTTCACTCCGCTCCCTGACCCTACTTCATATTCTCACCCACCTCCACTTCATCTAAACGTATACCATTCTATCCTCCACCCTCTATAACAAAACAATCAACCAAATTCACTGAGACATCCAACTGGCCTAACTCCTCAATTTGCAAACTCATCATATGTCCACCTAACTCACTTCTTCCAATCTACTCCAACAAAAACAGCATGCAGCTTCCACACAACTATATCTTCCCCTAACATATGTATAATATGCTACCCCTTCAGTCTACTCTCACAGTTATAGTATGCATGCTCACCATTGCCACATCCTAACACACTCCCCTTCTCCCCAATCACACTATTTCCCCAACTCTATTAACTGCACACAGTCTCTACCCATAAGGAACTTAGGCCCTGTTCAGTTACAGCTACATAAAAGAGAACAACCAGACCCATATATCAGTATCAGACCTGAGAGATAAATATAAAAAATGGTACAAATTCTCTCACCACACTTCCACTCTCCCACTCTGTGGAGACAACCACCTAAACACTGGACAATCATTTCATGCCAACCAAATCCCATCTAACCCATCAGCTCCCACCATTACCAAAGCAAAACCCACTAATTCTAACCGCAACCTACTATTAATGCACCTAAACCTCAGAAACATCTACAACAAAACTCCAGATCTCCATGCATGCATTGCAGCACACAACCCAGACATTCTAATCATGAGTGAAACATGGCTAAAACCAAACACTAAAGATGAAGGAAACCTTCCTACCCAGGATACAATATAATAAGAAATGATAGAGTACAGAAAAAAGTCAGAAGGGTTGCAACACTTTTTAAAAACCCAATAATTATCACCAGATACCCAATGAGTCACCCCAAACTATCCCAACATAGAAATATATTACCCTGCTACACCTGAACAAGTACAAAACTATTTGCATTGCTGCTTTATATACTGTCCCAGGCAACAACATTCCCATTCTCTGAGACCACCTTCAATGGTTTTCCACTAATGTAAATAGAGAAACTATTATACCTGGGGATGTAAATATAGACTATTTACTTGTAAACACCGACTCCCCTACCCTCTCTAGTAACCTATTCAATTTCACTCAAGTAATCACCTCACCCACTAGAATTGACAAACACAGCACAGGCATTCACTACTAAACTGAATTCTTACTACCTCACCCTCAAACCTAAACACGGTCTCCCAGACAACATCAGTCACCATCTCACTACATTTATTACAGGGCAAACTAATCACACCCCCAAACATATAGTATTAAAACAAGTATACATACTCTCCTCTTTTAAAAAGGCACCCTTTATAAACTACCCCTCCCAATACAATTAGAACACTCTAAAAGCCCTGCCACTCAAACATTACCATGATCCCAAGAAATTCTGTACAACCATAAAAATCCTACTATATCCCAGTCAAACCGCCATACCATCTCCTACCACAAATAATGACATAGACCCCATAGCACCCAATTCAACACACTCTTCATTCAATCTGTCTTGTCTCTTTTAGAATCTAATCCACCCCCCAATCTCGCTAAACCCACCAGCAATACACACAATACTCCTCCCTTTTCTTTCCACCACATGCCTACCTCAACTACCACAAATTACCTTCAAAAACTGAAACAGCACTGCACCTTAAGTTAGTTGCCAATGTCTTGGCATACCCCATGTCAATACTCATAAACAGCTCTAGCACAGAAAACTATGTACCTGCTATTTGGAAAAAATCATATATTATACCACTTCAGAAGGTGGATCAGACACAGACCTCTCTAACTAGCCCCCCCCCCCATTGCAATTCTCTCCCCTTTGTCCAAAATCTTAGAAAAATCCATGTACTCCCAACTCTTAACCCAACTCATAAACAACAAAGTTTAGCTTTACCTCTCCTTCCCTCAAGACAAAACTTGCCTTGTAACACATCCATAACTGGAGGATTATTAATCATCTCAAGCTCAGTACTGGTAATATGACCACTATGACCATTCACATCACTGTGTGTAACTGTTTGGCTCCAGTTTTGGCACCTCATATTATCTATACTGGTGTCAGGCTGGTGTTTGTGTCTGGGGTGCACTATCTTGGCATGGTGTTTGACAATTAGCTTACCTTTAAGGACCAGGCAGTCATTAACAATCCAGCTACTGTTTGAAGAACATTTCACTGATTAAACGTCTTTTTCCATCCATTGATTTGCCCATGCAGGTTCATGCTTCCATTTCATCATGTTTGCTTCACTGCAGTACCCTTTATGTAGGGTTGCGAGACACTGAGATTGACCAGTTATAACTGCTGCAAAACTCTGCTGTCCAGCTACTAACTGAGGAGCCCAGAAGCTATCATATTAT
Source organism: Protopterus annectens (assembly GCF_019279795.1). Taxonomy (NCBI): domain Eukaryota; kingdom Metazoa; phylum Chordata; order Ceratodontiformes; family Protopteridae; genus Protopterus; species Protopterus annectens. The sequence goes on along the minus strand of NC_056741.1, from coordinate 734,445,508 downwards.
GTCAGGTCTACAGAGACTGGCTGCCCATTTGGTCTTGCATTACTTTTAAAACCGTCATCTTGGTTCACTTAGCCCTACATGACTTAGGTACACCTTATTGTAAGGAATTTCTCAGCTGGTACTAACCTGTGTGCATTCTTCATTAGTTTTAATAGAGTTTCCTTAAGTCCACTTCAATAACTCTAGGGCTTACTTTTTTGTAACAAGTGTCCTGTTTTGTGAAATATTTTTCCCAACTGGATTAGATATATCCAAATGTTTGCTAGTTTTAAGTGTTAGCTCAAAACATATCTCTATGACCTGGTTTATTAAACCTACTTGGCTAGGTATTTGTTCATTCCTTATGAATTTTCAATGTTTTAGTGTTTAGATTTAAGCACTTAAATGAACTTGAACTGTGAGGCAGCTGGGCTAATTCATTGTTGTTACTGGTTCATCCTTATTTTAATTTTGCTCTATGAAAATCACAATAATTGCATATACGAACACTACATGAAAGCAGTCATTACAGGTACAGTTTTCAGTAAGCTACACTTACTGTTTATTGGTTTCACCACCTCGTACATGCCTAATCCTAACAATAAGGCACTTAACTTACAACCTTGTTTTATACCCCCTATTTGCTTGAATCCATTTCTCTACATAACCATTGAAAATAGGTTTCATTCTTTATGACTCATCCACTCTTACTACTCAATTTCTAGATGTCTTTCCCTCTACTGAATGAATATACTTGATAAATAATAGTGTTTCACATTAAAAAGGCTTTATCTACTTCTACAGTCTTTAAAATACAAATGTTCTCCTCCCATATACCTATCTACAATGTCTTTTAAATAGTAATGTATCTGCTTCTGCTAATCCCTCAGACTTCTTCCTCAACTCCATCAGCAACAGACTGAAGGATCTTCAATAGCAATGCTTAAACCAAGATTTTATAATCCTCATTTAAGCGTGACATAGACCAGTCCAACAGTTCTAATCATGAAATATTTTCTGATCCTGTTTCTCTGCACTAAACAATTAATTTAAATACCACACAATCTAACTGCTACCTTTCCATATTCTTATAAAATAAATGCCTTAATGCATCTTCCTAAAGAGTACTCTATAAATTTACTTTCTGTAAAGCATTTATAATTTCTTTTATCATATTTTTATATATTCCCGTTCGATTCTCGGCTGGAGCACCTTCTGTGTGGAGCCTGCATGTCCTCCCTGTGGTCGCGTGATGTATAAAGACATGCAGGTAGGTGCATGCACGAATGGGTGTGCCTTCTTTGAAGGTTGGGTGTCGGGCTGGCAACTTGGCACCATAAAAATCCACTGCCAATCATTAGCGGACCGGAGTTCCGCTGTGGCGACTCCTGTTAGATTTTATTAATATTAGTCTGAAATTAATTATGTTGTAAATATGCTGAAAGAAAAGGCTTGCTTAAATGCAGAAACAGAGTTTAGTAATATGTGATCAGCAGTCATACTAAATGACCATGGCTTGGAAAAGGAATCTGCTGAATGGACATTTTTCCCTTACAGACTTAAAAACAGGATGTATGCAAGAGCAAAAATACAAAATTGGCTTTTAAAGAATGGACATTTTTTCCTTGCAGACTTAAAAACAGGATGTATGCAAGAGCAAAAATGCAAAATCTGCTTTTAAAGAACACTGACATGTTTTTCTGCATATAAAAAATGGACACAATATGTTTCCTAAAATAACAGGATGGACACAATATGTTTCCTAAAACAACAGGATATGTTTATGACACTGTGACAATGTGTTTTCTCAAAAATATGTTTTTCTGCATGGAAAACAGGATATGCTTATCAGCATTGGCACAAGAATAGATGTTTTTATACACAGATCCAAATAGAATACAGAACAATGTGTTTCCTCAAAAATATGTTTTTTTTCATGAACAACAGGACACTGTTACAGGATATTCACACTGTCAGAAAAGCTGGTCTCTTACAAGACATTCTTAAACAAGGAAGCTTAGTATTGTTTCTACAGGAAAAGCAATTCTCCAAAATAGAATACCAAGAGGACTAAAACTGTATATAAAGAGCTGTATAAATCCAGTTATGTTAGAGGTATGGTAGGGACTCATTTGTCCTAAGGTAAATGTTATATCTCTCACATCATCTGCACTATATGAGAAGTAAAGTTGGAACAGTACTTTTAAGCTGCAACGTGGTTCCGTTTGGTTTATTATAAAAAGTTATTTTTTACTGTTCTCTAAAGTTGATGCTGCAAAGTATATTCTCTCATCAGTGTATATTCTGCAAGTTTCTGTATGCAACAGACTGTGAATGTAAATATAACCAGACTTTGAATTTTAGCAGAATCCAGCCAGCAAGACTGAGTGTCTTAAGAACACTTCAAATCCATCACACCAAGCAGTAAGCAGCTCCATGTAATTTTTTCAACTCCTAACCGGGAAAAGCCGAAAGACAAGAAGCTCTTTTTTCATCCATAATGTTAAATCCCTCCTTTTCTCCCATACCTCCTTCCTTTCCTTTTCATTCAGGAAATATTTATGTAAATATATTTTTACCACCCTCAACATGACTTCAGTACTATTAAAAAAGCTGTTTTCAATACTATTATAAAGCATTCCTATATGTCCTCTTATAACACAGTAAACTGCATTATCTTTTCTTTCCTGTCTGTATAGCATAATTTTATTGTACTGACATTCTTGCATTTTTAATTTCTCTAAAAATTAACTTATTTTTTCTTTCCTTGCACACGATTCTTCTATCTGTAATATTCCTGTAACCATTCCTCGTATCTCTTAGCTGTTATTGTTGAGCCCCATCTATTTCTATAACATAATATTCTTGAACCACCTTGGGTTTTATGGTTACCCAGCATTCAACCCAAGAATTTAGACATTTTCTTAAATCTTCATGTTCCTGCCACACAGCCTCCTCATTGTATATATACTGAATATGATTTATCACAATCCATTTAATTCTTCTCTTTTCATATTTCTGCTACGCATTTCTTTTTCTCTATCTCCAGCCACAAACTTAATAACCTTATAAGCTTGATTATTATGCTTCATTGCTGTCTATAACTATCACAAAACTTAATCCTAAAGATAAAATCAACCTAGGTACTTTATTTCATCTTCTTATACACAGCCCCCAGATTACACCAACCCCTCACTTTCCTACCTGTAAAATCTGTTTGCATAATGCAGCATCAACAATGTCTAGATTATTCACCATTCTACTTTTACACATAAATAAAGCATTGGTAAAGGCAAGCACCCACAACACTTTCTGCTTACAGTTTACAAATGGTTCATGTTTTCTTAATAACTCTTGGCTTCCCCTTGCTGCAACAGCAAGCAAAAACCCTACATGTTCCATTAGACATATCACAATCTGTTATCAAACACTCTCCTATAAACCTAACATTTATAATGATGGCATTAGACATATTACAATCTGTTGTCAAACACTCCTATAAACCTAACATGTATAATAATGGCACGCCCATGTCTTATAGACAGCACCAACTCTGAACTGTCCTCATCCCCAAATGTCCAGATTTCATCAATCCCTAAAAAGCATTCTGTTTGTACTCACTTTGTCTTTAATAAACCTTGTACCTTGATTCACACACATGAGCATATTATTACCCATTTCAAAACAGACCATTGTCCAGTGAGATTTTAAATTGAACTGAAAGACAGAAACTTCGTATTTTATATCTCTACATTAAGTTTTAGTTTAAATCTCTGTTTTCTTGTTCTTTTCTCTCTACTCATCCTTTCTTACAGGTTTAACATTTTCTCTCAAGCTGTGTCTGTTTTTTCTATTGTGTCATGTCTGAATACTTAACTATTTGCATACCTCTCAACCTCTTAGAGAAAAAAATCTGGACAAAGCCATAAATAATATGGGGACAAAGCCCCAAAAAATAGGGACAATTTTTGAATATTGCCCTTATAAACTAAAATTTTATAGAATAACAGGCTTTCCATTAGGATGAATTTTCTGGAGGGTATGAAGTCTAAAACTCAAATGTCTGTCATTTTCTGACCTTCATCCTCAATGATTTGCCAGTCATAACCAAAAATTTATGACAAGCAGACTAAAAATATGAGACAAAAATCTGGGCAGTCTGTGAAAATCTGGACATTTGAGAGGTATGACTATTTGTTTGCATTTCCATTTACTTTTTATTCTCTTTTTCCCTCCATTTTTCCTTCACATATTTTCTACCTTCTGACTAAATTGGCTAGAGCTTTCTGTATTCAACACCCCCTCAGGTTTATTTCAACATCGTTATGCTTTTATAACTCATGGTTCCCCAGTAACTGTATCATGTGGTCTGTCAACCCAAAAAGGCCCCCCTTAAACTCTCTCATGCATGGTTTTCCAGTTTTCTTTCTGATGCCTACTTCTCTAATTTTCATGAGATCATTTTTTACTTCAGGATTTAAAAAGCCCCATTTCCCTACATTCATAACATAACTTCAGTTGTCCTGTATACTATACATGGTCCCTATTGAAATCTGTTATATTAGTTATTTATTTGTATTTATTTATTTTCACATTTGTTAACTGGGTTAGTCCAACTGGGCCCAGAGAGCCCTTTTTCAGTAGAGACCCAAGGAGTAAAGCTCCAGGAAAGTAATTAAAAAAAACAAAAAAACTAACAATTCAAGTTGTAAGACACTTAGTGCAAAAACAGAGGGAAATACGCAATATGAATATATACAAGGTGGAAGTACAGTATTTTGAGAATGCAGTAACAATATGTTTGAGAAATGTGGGTAGCATTTGCAAGGAATGTAGCAATGTCTAGAATAAAGAAATTCAGAGTTACATCATGGCATAGCACACAGTGGCATTTTGAAATTCATGTTTCATATTTGTTTTCTGCAAATCTATTTAACAAATCTGTGTGAAGCATGTCACATAGTAAACAGATTAGCTTGTAATGCAAAGAGTTTACAGCTACTGAGCAGAACACACAAAATAAGATTATAGTGCAATTTTAATAAGGTCAATAATAAGTCTTAAACTTAGTCATTTGTGTACTATTTTTCACGTATGATCACCTTCACACCTCAGGCAGGAAAATGTGGCTTAAAACTACAATTTGGAGTCTGAGCAAAACACTAAGCTACTCTTTCAACCCTAACATCAAAATGTACCTTAAGGTTCTACGTTGGAGATGCCACTAACACAATTTAAAGGGCATTATTGAAAAAAGAAAAAGTGGTACTCTTAAAATCACATTATTTACATTGTTTTTCATTGGAGAGGCAATAACTGTTTTTACCATAGTACATTCCTGTGCCGCATAAAAATTACATCACAGAGTAAAAATATTGACAGTAAAACGAAATTGCAATATTGGTAGTGTCTGGACACATACCTCTCAGCTGTCCAGACTTTCACAGAATGTCTAGAGTTTTCCTCATATTTTTGGTCTGTGCCTCAAAAAATTTGTGCTTTTCTGTCAAATCGCTGAGGATTAAAGTCACTAAATAATGACACATATAGGTTCACAGGTGTGTAGTAGGTTAATGGCCCTGGAGCCTTTACAAGCCTAGCCCAAATAAATTGCCCTGGCACAGTGCTACCCGATGTGAGTTCACAGTGCCTCTATCCAGTAGGGCAACTGGAGTGATCCCTGGGGTGAACTTTCTGTTACCCATCCACTCATCGAGATTTCTCTTGAAGAGGGCCAGCGAGGTGCTCTGCTTGATATGAATGGGAAGCTTATTCCAGAGTATGGACAGTCTTTGGGAAATGAACCTGTCCCTCCAGCATGTTCTGTTGATTTTGGTAATGAGGTTGTGATCTCTGGAGCGTGTAGCATTGGGGGATTGGGATTTCTTTCGGTGTAATATTCCAAGTAGGGCTGGGTCAGACATGGCTTTGTAAGTCAAGCAGAGATCACCTCTAAGTAGACAATAAGAGACTGAGAACAGCTGAAGCTTCTCGAGTCTGCCCATGTAGGAAATGTGTTTAAGGCCTAGGATCCTTTTTGTGGGGTACTTTTGTGACCTCTCCAGCTGTTATAGGTGTCTGGTCAGGTACATGCCAAATGGTGTGTTATATTCGATGACTGGTCTAATTAGGGATGAGTAAAGAGGGATGATAACCTCTTTCTTTCTGTATGCAAAACCTTTGGTCATAAGATGTGCCACATAGAAGGACATTCTGACCACAGTGGCAATGTGGTGGTCAAAGGTGAGGTGGCTGTCGACATGGGTGCCCAGATCTCTTATGGCCCCTTCAGTGTTTAGTAGGCTCCCATCTACGTGGTAATTCATGGAAAATGATTTTTTTTCCAAAGGGAATGATAACACATTTTTTGGCATTTAGCTTAAGGCCATGGTTCTGACACCAGTCATTGGTCTCAGAGAGATCCTTTTGTAGGATATCTGCATCACTTGGGGAGTTGATAATGACTCCTAGCTTGCAGTCATCAGCAAACTTGGTCAGCCAGAGTCCCTCTGTATTGGCCTGGACTTCAGAGAAGTAGATGCCAAACAGGAGAGGGCCCAGGACCGAGCCCTGTGGGACTCCACTCATGACAGGTTGACAGACTGACTTGGAATCCACAACATTTACTCTATGGGTCCTGTCTGTGAGCCAATTTGCAACCCACCTAGTGATATAAGGATTGATGCCTAGTTTGTTAAGTTATCAATGATACCTGAGTGGGGAATGGTATCAAAGGCCTTGGCCAGGTCAAGGTAGGCTGTATGCACTTCCTTACCCTCATCCACAGCCTTGGTGACTGCCTCGAAGAAGTCAACCGGGTTCAGCAGGCAGGATCTCCCCTCGACAAAGCCAAACTGTGTGGGGTTAAGAGTTTGGAGATTGCCTATATCTTTATTAAGGAGGTCCATGATGATGCATTCCATAGGTTTGCATACCAGACTCATCAGGCTAATGGGGCGATAGTTCCCAGGGTCTGTAGTTGCTCCTCCTTTATACACAGGGATGACTGTAGCAGTACACCATTCATTAGGGACAGAGCCTGAGGTAAGGCTGTGATTGAACAGGGCACACAGGTGTGATGCTAGTTCATTTTGTAGCTCATGTAGGATGCAGCCAGGGATATTATCAGGACCCATGAATGTTGTACTCTTGGCTTTGGATAATGCAGCTTTTCACTGTGCCGCAAAAATGGTGGGAACCAGGCTTTCTTCTGGTATTGTGTTAGGGCCTTTGGGGGGGGGGGGTAAAGTTGGCACTGAATATGTCGGCCAGTATGTTGGCTATATCTGTTGGCTCAGTATTGGAGGTACCATTGTGCAATAACTCCAAGCAAATCTGTGTATTGCCTTGGAGGTTCTTGATATAGCTACAGAAGGCTTTGTGGTTGTTTTTGGTGTCAGCCGCAATTCTGCCTTCATAGCTGGCTTTAGAGGATTTGATAAGGGATCTCAAATTTTTGTTGAGTCTGATAAGGGAGTTTTTCCAGTCTTGTGACTGCATTTTTTTCTGCAACAGTTTCTTCCTTCTGTTGTAGAGTTTACTGATAGCTGGGGCCTACCAGATTGGCTTCCTATTTTTGGAGGAGAGCATCTTGGTTCTGTTTGTTATGGCAAGATCCATGCATTTGTGTACATGCTCGTACAGTGCATTGGTGTATGATTCAGCAGTCATGCAGCTATTTTCCATTGGCATGGATGCTGAGAAGTTAGCCACCTCTGTTTTTAGGAGCCCAAAGTCAGCTTTGGAGAAGTTTTTCAGGGTGGTGACCTTAGTGGGGGGTGTAGATGACACGGCTATTTCCATGGTGATCAGTTTGTGGTTGGATTTAACCAGGGAGGAATTAACTATAGGTGTGGAGCAACAGTCTCCCATGTTGGTGATAACCAGGTCGAGGATGTTGCTTCGTCCAGTGTGGGTCAAAATGAGCTGGTCCAGGGCATTGGAACTGATAAATTCCAGGAAGTGTTGGGCCTGTACATTGGTACTTGAATAGTTATCCCAGTTGATGGAAGGGTAGTTGAAGTCACCCAGTATGAGAGTATTGGGCTGGAGCTTGATAGGTTCCAGGGTGCTTAGAAACTTGGAGAAAGGGTCTAGAGACGTGGTTGGGGTTCTGTAGCAGGCTATGACTTGTAACACCATCTTATCCACTGTTAGTTGTACCTGAAGTATCTTGGATGCATTATGCTGGGCTAGGTGGTGCTGCTGCGGTAGCATTGTCGCCTCACAATAAGACGCTGTCCGGTTCGACTCTCAGCTAGAGCGTCTTCTGCGTGGAGACATGCGTGAATGGGCATACCTTCGTTGAAGGCTGTGCATCAGGGCTGGCAACTCGGTACGTAAAAATCAACTGCCAATCATTAGCGGACCGGAGTTCCACTGTGGTGACCCCCAACCGGGAAAAGCCGAAAGACACAACAACCAGTCTAGAGGTGTGTGCATCCTTTATGAATATGGAGACACCACCGCCTTTGGAGCTTCTGGCCATATTCTGGGGCCGAAAGGTATGGAATGCATTGTAGCCTGGGAGCGCAGGGGTGATTTCTGCCTCTTTAAACAAGGTCTCCGTTACAGCACAGATGTCGACATTCTCAATTTTGACGAGAGCATCAAGCAAGTGCAACTTGAGATTTAGACTACTAGCATTGAGCAGCATGACCCTCAGACTGCATATTTGACTTTCAGACTTAATATTCCTCAGATAATGCATGCTAAAACAAATCCTGTTATTCAATCAATGTTTTAAGTTTGTAAGAGCAGCATTTATAATCTATCCATATTTTTTGGCCTTTGCCCCTATTATTTTAGCCTTTATCCAGATTTCTTGAGCTAAGATGTTCAGATGCATGCCTCCATGTCGTCATTTTAGGAGTATAAGAAATTACAAAACAGTGGTAGCCACTCATAATAAAGCAGTGAAATTGGTTTTAAGAATATCAAGATATCATGAAAAGGAGCTTTTTTTCTTTTCAGTTTTGGGAGGCAGTTGCATTTTCAAAGGAAGTCCGAACCGCCTTACTGGTAAACTAGCTACCTGCATTGCTAAATGAGCATTAATAAAAATAATTATTTGCAGTGGAACTTAGTCTGAAACCTGTTGGGTTTGTTTTCATGGATCTGTCTCCCAGTCATATTTTACTTATTTATTTTTTTGTTTGTTTATCAAGGTAGAACACTGCTCAACAAATGACTAACTGCAGACTCAGCCCAAGTACAAAGGTAACAAACAGAATTTAGTTATATTGAGGTTAACAAAGTGATACAACAAACAAGCTGACAATATATAACTGTATATATGTATACACTTATAGTGGTAAAACAAAAGATAAACCTGAAAGGAGGAGAAATGGGTTATTAACATGGGCAAGAAGTAGTCAACAAAGAGGTAAGCGAGGGCATGGCAGAATTAAATTAGACAGAAAAAGCAGCACAGAAAAGTTAAGTTCAGAGGATAGGAAGTAGTCATTTGAGACTAAGTGAATGATGCTTACATTCAGAGAAGGCAGTTGTAGCATTAGGCTAATAACTATAGTGATAATCTGTACAAATTTCAAAGAGAACTGGTGAATAATTTCTTCTGCATGTTGTGTACAGTAAACTGTCTGCTTAAGAAAAGCTATTGAACTATAAAGTACGAAGTATGAAATTACTCAAAACGATAACAAAGGGTATGTTCAGATAACAAAAATGTTAGTTAAAGTCTGGCTAAGGATCTGTCTCCAATGTCTTTGAACAGATGAAACTATTAAGACTTCTAATATGTATTTAACTACAGACTGCAGTTCTTTATTTCTCAGCTTTTACATTCCAGACCTCTCTCACCCGTCCTTCCTTGAGTCCGTTCCGATTACTAAAATTTTCACTCAAAGCATATAAAAAGAATTTGACACAGAAGCTACTGCTGTCATCAGGTAGAGAGCTGCTGAACCTTGTACATCAGATGACACCTTTGACTTTACTTTTCTGTATTAGGTTCATGTTTGCCCTTGCTGATTAATAACTGTGCAAGCT